>NC_063182.1:15421376-15728656 GCF_023159225.1 Perognathus longimembris pacificus | reverse complement strand
TTGTTTTGTCTTCTTTTTTTGAATTATTAATTATTTATTGTCAAATGATGTACAAAGGGGTTACAGTTTCATATGTAAGGCAGAGGGTACATTTCTTACACAATATAATCCCATTTGCCTATTCTCGATCCAAACTGTTGTGGCACTAGGGCTCTGTTCAGGAAGTTCCTGCCTATACCTATGAGTTCTAGCATTTCTCCTACTTTGTCCTGAAGTAGTTTCAAAGTTTCAGGTCTGACATTGAGGTCTCTAATCCATTTGAGTTGATCTTAGTGCTTGGTAACAACCTGGGGTCCACTTTTAGTTTTCTGCATATGGCTGACCAGTTCTCCCAGGACCAATAGTGGGAAGAGGCTATGCTTTTTCCATTGTATGTCTTTGGCTCCTTTGTCAAAAATCAGTTGACCACAACTGTGTCGTTTTATATCTTTCTCTTCCAGTCTAAAAATACCATTTTAAGTTGTTATTATCTTTAAGTAGTTGTACAAAGGAGGTGCCTTTTAGCAAAGCAGCTCATGAAAACTATGCATCTTGATCAATGTCACCCTTTCAACATGCCCATACCCCTTTTCTTAATTTTGTGGTATATACAATGAAATATTGACTGTATTTTCCCTCCTCCTTTATTTCATTTGTCTTCCCCTCTCCTTCTGGCCCCAACTCCCTTCTTACATGTACTCATTTCCTGGTAGCAATTTTGTTGGGCTATGACCTAGTCCTCCTAAAAGATCATACTATTTGAACTTTCCATAAAGTCTATTACACTTCAGTTAATTCATTTGTAAACATTTGCACATCAACCATCATGTTTACTTACAAATTTATAGGCACATTCTATACACCAAAATTGAGGGAAAACATGCAACCTTTGTTTTCTGGGTCTGACTTAGTTCAATTAATATAATTTTTCCAAGTATTTGCATTTTTAATAATTACTTATTTATTGTCAAAGTGATGTACAGAGGGGTTACATTTTTTAAAAAAGGATACATCATCATTCTTATTAACCACTCTGGAAAGAATTATGGAGGTTCCACAAAAAACTAAAGATAGAACTACCTTACGACCCATCAATTATACTCCTAGGACTTTATCCAATAGAACACAAACAAGGTCATAGTTAAACCAACAGTTTATTGTGGCAATAATCACCATAGCTTAGCTATGGAAGCAGCCCAGGTGTCCCTCAATGGGCAAATGGATAAAAATGTGATATATAGACCAATGGAATATTACTTATGAAAATAATAAGCTAGTAATAAGATGTAGCTTTTTTCTGGTCCTGGTGCTTATGGGTGCTATCCCTTTGCTCCTTTTCTCAAAGATAGTGCTCTACGACTTGAGTCATAGTGCCACTTCCAGTTTTCTGGCCACTAATTCAAAAGTCTTACAGGCTTTCCTGCTAGGGTTACTTTTAACTTCAACCCTCAGATCTCAACCTCCTGAGTATCTATGCTTACAATCTAGAGCCACTCATGTTGGGTCAGTTTTGTTTGTATGACTTCTTAAATTTTTAATTAATTGTAATGATATACTTTTACAGTATTTAAATTATCTGTAATTTTCTAATCTTGTTATCTCTACTTGTATAGAAAGTAGTATATAATAATTTATAAGTATGATGTTGCTTTCAGTTTGTCTATGATAAAATCTAAATTAACTTGAGAGAATTGAAAACCTGTATCCTTCACTGGTCTAGTTATACAATAACTCAGTATGAGGATTTTAGACTAAAGCTTTTAAAATATTCTAATATATTTGGCTTATGGGACATAAAGTAAGGACAAATAATTAAATCTGTATAGTTGATAAAAAGCTAATCAGGACCCTGAACATTAGTGTACATTCACTGGAATTTCATTGAATGATAAATCATTAATTGACTGAATTAGGCAGGTCTAGAACACATTTCCACTTCTGATACAGTTTAACCAATGAGGAATTCAATTTTAATTCAACACATGTCAATTCTGTTTTTAGTACTTACTATATTGAGTTGATGACATATTTTATTTGTGTTCTTAGCACTAGAGTTAGTTGCAGCTATTCCCTAAATCATTATGCTAAAAAATTAAGATCTCAGTATGATACTTAGGAAATTTATGAAAGCAAAGTACAAAAGGGACATTTCATACTTTAATATGCTTGGATGAGAGCAGAGAGATAAGTATGTAATCATCAGAGTTACATGTAGCAATGATAAAACATTCTTAGCTGGCATCATTTATCAAATACACCAAGCAAAATACTTGCAGAATAAACATTTGTGAAAATATTATACATGAATCTTGAAGTTGTTGTCTTTCATTCATACTTAGCAATTGGTTTAAAAATGTGGCTGATTACATTTTGCTACAAAGGCTGGGGGTGGGAGTTGTGGGAAAAAGTTTCTTTTCTTTTAATTGATTTATTTATTGTCAAAATGATGTACAGAGGGGTTACAGTTTCATATGTAAGGCAGTGAGTTCATTTCTTATTAAACTTGTTACCTCCTCCCTCATTTTTCTCCCACCTTCCCCACTGCACAATTCCTTCCCTCTCTGAGTTGTACAGTTGATTTACAGCATATAGTTTTGTAAGTATTGCTGTTGTCAATTCTCCTTTTACCTTTCCTCTCTCCATTTTCCTGTTCCCCTTCCCTTCCCTACTTCTGGTAATTATATATACAATACCCAGGGTACCAAATACAGTTACAGTGACATCAGGAGTAAAACCATGGGGAAGAAAGACAAAAGGAAATGGAATAATTTAACATAACAATAAGTGATAAAACATTTATTTCCATTAACTTAAAGTTCATTTCTTCTAGAATCATCTTATGTCTCTATATGTACATGGCTATTTAAGTAGCTAGGACTATTGTAGGCTGGTACTAATTATCACCAATGAGGAAAACCATAGAGTCTATGTTGCTTTGAGTCTAGGTCACTTCATTAAGTATGATTTTTTCCAAGTCTTTCCATTTCTTTACAAATGGGGCAAAGGCATTCTTTCTGATAGAGGCATAGAATTCCATTGTGTATATGGAACCAACCCAGGTTCCTCTCAGTAGATGACTTGGAACTTTGTTTCTTAAACAATACACAATCCGAAATTTGGGTTTGGTGATGAAAAACAAAGTTCAAGCAGGGTTAATATCATCAAAGTAAGCAGGAGTTTGATCAGTGCATGATCAGATGTCGGGGATGGCTGTGCCTTTAAGAGGGGACAGCTGGCTTTAGTCCGTCCCGCCTCTTTCCAGCTTCAACTGGAAGAGAAGCCCTGGCCCGTGGGGGCAAGCACACATATGCCATCATGGCGGCAGAGCCACCAGAGGCTCAGTACTTGGGGGGCTGTGGTCTCCACCCATAGTTGAAGTTCCGTGACATCACCTGAGGGACAGCCTCATTAGCCAATCGCTAATATTCGGTAGTCCCTCCTCTTCCTGCCCGCCATTACCGTTATATAAACCCCTCCCTGATTAAAGTTCTTTGAGACTGGTGGAGCATCCAAACCGGCTCCCCGAGATCTCTGTCCTGGGTCTGCTCCTGACACGTGAGAGGGGGGGATGGAGGGGAGGTCTCAGCATCTTTCCTTAATTCAGCTTAGTCCATAAAGACATGCTCTGCTCCTTCCAGGCAGGAGGAGTAGAGCCGAGTGTCTTTCCTAATTTGGGATTTGGCATCTCCCCAGGAAAAGCGGGGGGATGGGAAATTTGAGCCCCAACAATCAGTTAATTGTATTTTTGCTAGACCATAGTATGTGCATGTTAAGGAATGCTAAATATTTTATTTTCTTTTTTTGTTGTTTTGAATAAACTCTTTTTTAATTTATTTATTCTCAGGGGATGTACAGAAGGTTACAGTTTCATACATAAGGCAGTGAGTGATGAAAGTTTAAAGCCATTTCCTTTAAAATCAGTAGAAAGGCAAAACTGTCCACTCTCTCCACTCCTCTTCATCATAGTAGTAGAATTCCCAACCAAAGCAATAAGACAAGAGGCAAATAAAAGGAGGCCCAATTAGGGAAAGGTGAAGTTAAACTCTCTCTCTCTCTCTCTTTGCAGATGATGTGATCCTGTATTAAAAAAAAAAACCATACATTCTACTCCCAAGTTACATGAGCTGCTTCAAAATTTTCTCAAAGTAGCAGTATATAAATTAAATCCTTAAAAATCAGTAGCTTTTGTATATGCCAAAAATGTGAAAAATGAGGCTGAAATTGGTAAGTATTAGATTTTCTAGGTATCAGGCGTATACCATATACTCAGCACTTTCTTCTTTTTGGGTCTCTTAACTATATTTATATTTCCATATTTCTTCTTTTTTTCCAAACTGTACCCAGTAACTTTTTGTATCTACTAAATGAATGGTATCATATAGTCTATTGCCTATAAGGAAAACTGATCGCTGGTGCAAGCTAGAAAACTTTATCTATAAAGCAGGGCTCCTCTCTGCCTTAAAGTATGCTTATCACTAGTCATACTATTTTTACTAAAACCTTGTCAGCTTGTCTGACTTTGACCTAACACCCTATCTTTATATGTGGGTTATGGCTAACTTTGACTTTGAATTAATGCCTTATAGTTTTCCTGCTCCTCAAGACTCTCTAGGTTCAGAATGTTTCTCAGTTTGTTGGATTGTTTCATTCATTTTCAGCATTGGTTCATTTCATATACTATATACTATTCCAAGGATCCAATGTATAAGTCAAGAGTAATACACCTTTCCTACTTGACATATCTTCTTGGTGAAATTACAGAATAAAAATATAGAACAAGTTAGATAGTCAGCTTATGCTATGCAGAAATATTGTCACCGAATGCAAAAAAATGAACTCTATACATGGCAGGCTAATATTATTTAGGGGAGGCAAATTTCTGGAAATGTCAAAGTTAAATGATTCTCTCCCTGTAGCCAAATTGATGCTACCACTGAGGATTAGCAAATGTCAGAGCTCACATACTACAGGCTAGGTATTTTCAACTAGAGTGATTCTATACCCTAGTGGCTGGTTTTGATTGCCATACCCGGGGGATGCTGCTGGCATTTCACAGATAGGGGACAGCAATATCAGGAATTACCTGTAATGCACAGAACAGACATTGACAAAGAATTATTGAATCACCAAAGGTGCTGGGGTACAAGAACATGGTGCTAACCTAATCCAGGGCTAATATTGTTTTATTCCAAAGATTTTTTTTTCTTCTGGATAAGTAAGACTTAATGTACAAGTTTCAATCATAGTGAACCCATCTATGTTGATCTTGTTTTGGGAGCACTCAAAATTAAAGTGAAGGAAGGAGATAAAATGGGAAAGTATTAAAATTTTCAGTATTCTCTTCAATGTTTATAATAAATGGACAGCAGGCAAGGAGAGTAGAGTTTTTTAGAAATCTGCATCTCCATGGCAACCAAGTCCTTCATTTTTGTCTGGGAGAAACAGTACTTCCATCTCAGCAGCAACAGAAACTGCTGCTAGAAATCAATTTATTTTCTATTGCAGTAAGTTGACTTAGAAAGACAGTCCTTAGGTCCTTTCTATTTATGGGAGAACTGGGGACTGTCAAGCCATTCTGTTTCTCAAATGTCTTTTGAAGTAAATGTATTGAAACAGGGAAAAGTCACCAAATACTATATTTCACATAGACATTATTTAGACTATTTTAAAAAATCAAATCCTGATCATCACCATTATTATTATCATTATAAACATTAATAGTACAAGGAAATTTTGAGAATAGAGATTTACTCAATTCATCTTTCATAGGAATGAGCTTAAAATGATGATATTTTTAAGTAATGTCTAAATCCAAACAAATCTGTTGCAAATGGTGTCAGTCACCATACTGGTAAAATCTATAAGCATCATAGTTTTGATGAACATGTGTAGTATAGTTTAAAAACTATTGAGTAACAATTTGGATAAGACATGTACACAATGCTTTGCATATGAAACTATAACCCCTCGGTATGGTACTTAACTTCAACAATAAAGAAATAACTAAATTTTTTAAAATACTATTGAGTACCTCTGGAAAGTATAGATTCTATTGAATGAAACATATTGTCAGCTAACTGTCCCCACTTAAACTAATGATGTGAGTGTTCCACCACTCAAATTTTATGGCATTATTCAATTTAAATAATGCAAATTAAGGCAGAAAATGATATATTTAAGGGAGCCTTTCTCTATGGAATAGAACAACTCATTTAAGCAAAAATAGGATTGAATTTTTAAAAATTCTTCAGTTTATATGAGTATATATTGTTCAATGAGCATTTATAAGGACTATAAAAGTTAATTACAGTGGAACAAAGAACATTTTATTTGGGCACCAACCCTTTTCACATAGAGATAATATCCATTAAAATTTTGAGTCTTCTCAGGGTAAAATGGGTCATAATCTTTGAATCCAAAAAGGAAGACAAATGGCTGCCTGTTTCTGTACTTCCACATTGGTATTATTCTTTAGTGATTATTCATAAAGGGAGAGTAGACTTTCTCTATTAAATAGGTGGTTATAATTCATTAGTTTTCATTAAAGACTACTGGAGTTATTGAAGTCACTACCTATTCTTAAGAAATTATTCATGACACCTCTGGAAAATACATATTTTACAATCTGTGATGATAGGATATATGCCTGGAAAAGGGAAACTCAACATTTCCCCATAGTGAGAAGAGAAAATTGTATTAAGATAAGAATCCATTATTTTCAAATCAGATTACAGGTTGGTATTTATAAATATAGCATTAAAATTAAAAATTTAGTCACACTATCTGACCACTTAATCTTACCTATAAACACACATTTTTACAAATGTGTCATTGTAACTGTCTGACCAAAGATGATATGTCAAAGCCCCAACCTCAATGTGATGTCACTTGCAAATAAATCCTTAAAGAAGTTAATTAAGGTAAGGAAGTGTTTGGGGTGAAGAATCATAGGACTGGTGTCTTTCTAAGAAAGAGAAAAAGAAAAACAAATTGTGTATATAATGAGATACCTTTTCCTATAGACTGGATTTTGAATGACATTCAAAGGGCAATAATTTAAAGGCTTTTTTCCCCAGGGAAAAAGGCAGGAGAAACTTCATGACTTTGGACTTCTGCTTTTGGAAACTGTGGGAGTTCAGCATTTTTCTCTTTTTCTTGATTCCTAACCATGAAGTGGACAGTTTTCTTTGTCATTTGTTCCTGACTGTTTTCATCTTCCATTAGCATGAGAGACTGAAGACATAAATCTAGGATATTTTGGCTGGAGTCTTTAATTCTGTGAGCTTAATAAAATTTTATCTTATCTCAGATATTTATTATGATAACATGACTCTGGTGTAATATGGAGGTCAGATCTGGCCAGCGCCATCACTGGCTGTTGAGGGGTGTCAGATTGAATCCATCCATCTCAGTTAAAGAGAGTAGAAGCTGCCTCTATCTTCACTAAGAGCTCCCTTGCCCCTGAGCCTCAGGGTTGGGAGTGTACCCTGTCTGCTCAGTATCCAAGGGAAGTTCCCCTTCACTATGATGAGATTGTGTAAACTGCTTAACCAGCTGAGGTGTGGAAGTTTCAAGGAACGTTCAAGGTGAAACCTTTGCCCTTCCATGACTAGGCGTATCCACCTGCATCATGTGAGCCCCACCAAATCCATGCACCAATTCTAACTAGAATGATAGGTTGGTTCAAACAGATACTATGAGACAAACTGTAACTCCACTGTCCACCTGTGTGTGACCTAGCATGCCCTGTAAGTGTTGTAATCCCACTGGCCACCTGCGTGTGGCAGGTTTGACTATGTGATGTTTGCCTTTATAACCAGGCCTGGAAGGTGGCACTTGGTCACAGTTTCAGCTCCAGAGTCTGGGCTGCGACCCTGGCCATTAGGTTTGCTTTATACTTCTCCAATAAATCCATCCATTTATCATCTTTTTTCTGGAGACTGAGTGGTGGACTCTAGGTGGAGCAAGCAATCCCCTCCTTTAGGGGGGTGACTCCATTACACCTGGTAATTTACTTCTGCTCACTAAAATAACCCTAATGAATGGAATGAGCAAACGAAATGGTTGGGAAGAATATATTCAGAAAAACATCAGTCACAGATAATGCTTTCTTTCTTTTTTTTTCTTTTACTTTTTATCCATTCCTAGGGCCTGACCTCACAGCCTGAGCTCTATCCAAGCCCCTTTGTGCTCAAGTATTCTCAAGTATTCTCTATTGCTCTCTCTAGTGCTCAACTAATTTATCTGTGGCACCACTTCTGCCTTTTTCTACATAGTGTATTTGAGACAAAAGTCTCACAGACTTTCCAACCCATGCTGGCTTTGAACTTTGAATCTTAGATCTCAACCACCTGAGTAATTAGGCTTAAAGGCATGAGCGACCTGCACCCCAAAGTTGCACTTTTTTGGAAGATTTTGGTAGTTATTCTCCATGCACTGATACAATATTCAGCAATAAATATATTTCCTGCTGTGTGCTTATGCCATGGATGAAACTCCCAAGCACTATCCAATATTTCTAATTTGGTTGCTGTTTTTTTATTATTTTTATTGTCAAGGTTATGTACAGAAGAGGTTACAATTACATCCTTAAGGTAATGAGTATATTTCCCAAAATTGTTACTTCCTCCCTTATTTTTCTTCTGCCTTCTCTCGTCCCCAATCCCACCCCCCAGGTTGTACAGTTAGTTTACAACATATTGTCTTGTAAATATTGCTGTTGCATTGGTTCTCCTTTATCCTTTATCTCACCATTTTGATGTTCCCCTTCCCTTCCCTAATTCAGACAAACACCAAAATACCTAGGAATAACCTTAACCAAAGAAGTGAAATACCTCTATGATAAAAACTTTAAAAACATGAAAAAAGGAAATTGAATCCTAACTAAGGAAGTGGGAAAACCTCCCATGCTTCTAGATTGGGAGGATTAACATTGTGCAAATGGCAATACTGTTGTTGTTTTGTGCTGGTCCTGGGTCTTAGTCAGGCCCCAGCACTGTCTCTGAAATTTGCTCCAGGTTAGTGCTTGCTCTACCACTTGGGCCAAAGCTCTATTTCCCTTATTTGTTTGTTTGTTGCTTATGTGGAGATAAGAGTTTCATGGAATTTCCTTTCTGGGCTGGATTCAAAGGGGATCTTCAAATCTCAACCTCCTAAGTAGCTAAAATTGAAGGTATTAGCTACCATTGCCTGGTTTTGTATTTGTAATGAATGCTGCACTAACCAATTATCACAAAAATAGCTGTTTTATATAACACAGTTTATTATTTTATAATTCTATAGTTTAGAATTTGACTTAGGCTTCAATGGAATTAAAATAAAAATTAAGACCCTGATGGAACTGTTACTTTCTAGAAACCATGATTGATAAATTGTTTCCTTACTTGCTGTAAGCAACAGGCCTTCACAAGAGTACAGCTCATGGTCCCATTCTCCATGAATACCAGCCACAATGCATCTGTTTGGCCACCTGTCAGTAACCAAAAGTTCTTCATGCCGGATGTCTTGGCCCGGAACCCCTCGGGGTCCCAGAGGACAGACAACTGGTCAAAGTGGAAGACCTATAAAAACTCAAAGGTAAACTATTTCTACATCCAAACTAGCATTTTATAAGAAGATATGGGTTGATTCATTTTGTTTTTAACACTTAATATATTCAGGTATACTTAAATTTTGGTAGACATTTCAACAACAGCCTATCTGGCACTTGTTTCTTACACATTTAAAAAAAATAACTTGGTTCTCAGAAAACAGTATTCTAATTTAACTTCTTGCTGCATTTCTTTTCATAGTTTAAAAACAAATTTGGTATAGTAGTATGGTGACACACAATTTAATGCATTTAAACAGCTTAAAGGGACCTCTATAGATAATATTAAGTATATGAGTGGAACATAATTTTTCTAATTACAATTGCATAATTTAAAAAAATAATATGGTAGACAGAAAAAATAACATCATTACAGGTCAATGTGACCCTTAGAAATACTACTGATATTTAATTTTAAGATATCATTTTAGAATATTTTAAAGTTATTATTTTAAAATCATTATACATATAGCCTAATGCATAATTTCTACTAACAGCAACTCTTTTCCTACTATAGCAGAAATATGCTTTATTTTCATTGTTCATCATATTACATGAATAATTTTCAAAACAAAGCATACCAAAATGCAGTAAGACCTGAATAGTTAAGATAAAGAATCCAGGAAAAGACCATTGGAGAACATACAAGTTATTGTGTTCATTAAAAAAAAATGAAGAAAAATACTGAGCAGGAAACACAGAAAGATGAAATTGTTGTGTGTGAATAGAATTCAAGAATTTGTCCACTGGTAAAGAGAAAATACTGAGACATAGAGAGTTGAAAAGAATATGATTGTGGCATGTATAACAATTGTTTATCAGAAATCATAATTCAGCTTAAGCAACAGGTGTGTACATTTGTTTATATATCCATATCCTCTTAAAATGTGACTTTAAAAATAATCTTTATTTTTGTTATATGAGAAACAAACTACAATTACTGTTTACTTACAGCAAGTTGTACACAAATGCATATATAGTAGATTCAGGACCCAGTGACACATCTGCCCTTTCAGGTGAAGGCTGAAATCAGAAAACTATAATAACTAAATAGCTATGTCCATATGAACACCTAAGAAGATGCTAAGTGAAATGAACTCCAAGTAATGGAAATAAGTGGTTTAACACTGTGATTGTTATTTTCAACATACTATATGAAATTATGCCCTTTTTCTTTTGTCTTTCTTTGCTGTGTTTTTACCACTGCTATCACTGTAACTGATTTTAGTACCCTGGATATTGTATATACATGTATTGGAACTAGGAAGGGGAAAAGGGAATACCAAAGTCGAGAGACTAAGGATAAAAAGACAAACCAATGCAATAGCAATACTTAAAAAACTGTATGGTGTAAAACAACTGTACAACTCATTGGGGTAAAGGGAAATGGGGAGGGGCAGGGGAGACATGAGGGAGCAGGTAACAAATTGAAATGTACTCACTGCCTTACATACGAAACTTTAACCTCTCTGTACATCACTTTAACAATAAAGAAATGAAAAAAAAAAAAGAAAAAAAGGATCATTGGTCCAGGTTAGTCCAAGCACCAATGCTTGAAAGATTGCTTCTCAGTTTAACAATAAAAGCTGTATATGGTGATACAGGTCTTTCAACACAACAATAGTGGGGAGAGAAAGGAGAACTTCAGTGCAGGGTGGCTCAGGTAAAAAGAGAGATTTTATCTCTAAGCCAAATACAATGAAATTAAATAAATAAAGTAAAATTATAAAAGAAACCAATCAGAACAATGTGAACTGGAAGTGTCACTTAAGCAGTAGACCTGAATAGCAAGTGATAAGTCCTAAGTTAGCCTTAGTACTACAAAAAATAATGAAGTGGATAAAATAACTCAAGTTTAATTGTTCCTAACAGATGATGATGATGATAATGACGATGATGATGATGATGATGATGGAAGAAATCTATTATTAGTTTTTGTAAAGTTCCCATCATGCTTTGTTCCTTATAAAAATTCCTTCCTGTTGAAGTGTTGCCTTTATCTCAATGCAGAGACAAAATATGCTTTAGGAATTTGTAATAGAGACGGATATTTTAAATGTTCATGTCATATTTTTATTCTAATACTGCTGGGAACATATAATAATAGCGTTTGGTCTGATTCCAGTCCTATTTCTCATTTAAATATTATGTATGCACTTTGCTCAAAAAAAGAAACATTCTTGGATACCATTTTTATAAAACCCAGTCACAGTAATCTAAAAGTATGCACAGAACTTCTATATGTACCCAGACATAGGACAGTAATTGGGATGGGACTCTTTTTCTTCTTTGTTTTTGATCTGTTTGGATTCTCATTTAAAAGAGAAGCACAAAGCTCTCAGCATATTTCTGTTCATATTGACAGAATAAGAAATCAACCAAATTCTTTTGTGCCTTGTTTCTTTCCTAGCATTTTTCTCATTATCCCAGTTTCTTCTTAAAAATGATATTCAGGTTTGCTCTGTGTCTTCTAAGGAATTCATGCTGCCTTTCTTTATAGATTCTATGCCTTTAATATATTCAGGTTATAGTAGATGTATCTATGATGGGAACAGTTCACTGTAGGACTTTTCAGGTTGATATTTGTATTAAGAGTTCTGCATCACTGTTATTTTAAGTCTTTCAAGACCTGATAAAAAGAGAGCAACTACACAATATAAACCTTTGTTAGATCCTCTAGATCTGTGTTAATGGTATTGCTTTTTCTCCTACCCTGGAATACTTATGGACAATAGGTCAATTACCCCATGATAAAAGCATCAAAGTATGGTGAGAATTCTAAATAAATATCTTTGAAGAATTGCCTGTTTACCCATTGCCCCTCAAAATTGACCAAACTAATGAAGTTAGGAAATGAGAATGTTGGCACAAATGTAACTAATATCTCTCTGCAAATTTTTTGTTCTTTTAAATAATATTTATTTTATTGTAAAGGTGATGTACAGAGGGTTTGAAATTACATAAATAAGGTAATGAGTACATTTTTTGTCAAACACCTTTTTTTACCACCTCCCTCATTTTTCTCCCACTTTCCTTCCTGCCAACTATGCTACCCCCAAGTTGTTTTGTTTGTTTGTTTGTTTGTTTGTTTGTGGTTTTTTTTTTGCCAGTCCTGGGCCTTGAATTCTGGGCCTGAGCACTGTCCCTGGCTTCTTTTTGCTCAAGGCTAGCACGCTGCCACTTGAGCCACGGCACCACTTCTGGCAGTTTTCTATACATGTGGTGCTGGGGAATCGAACCCAGGGCTTCATGTATACGAGGCAAGCACTCTACCACTAGGCCACATTCCCAACCCGCTACCCCCAAGTTGTAAAGTTCATTTCCAGCATAGTATCATGAGAGTATCACCGTTACATTCATTTAGTTGAATGTTTAGAGTACAGAAGGTAGGGCCAAATCAAGAGGCAGGAGAAAGTTCCTAGAAACCATGACATTCCATTTTCCAGGAGATAGCATGGTGGGAGTTTTAGCAACCCAAGAAAATTCATTTCTGTCCAAAAACACTATGTAAACATACTGATTAGATACTGCAAAATATCAGGTGGCAGCATACGCAACTCTAAAGATAACATTGTTTTGTTTCTATTGAGAGTCAGGTGTAAGTACTTCATTATTTGCTGACAAAAAATACCCCTGTCATATATGGTTATTTTAAAAAAATTGTCAGCCCTGGGGATTTATCTCAGGGCTCAAGGCTGCCACTGTACAACCTTGAGCTACAGCACCACTTCTAGTTTTCTGGTGGTTAATTGGAGATATTCATGGACTTTTGTACCATGCCTCGCTGTGAACCACAATCCTCAGATCTCAGCATCTTGAGTATTTAGAATTACAGGCATGATTGATTAATTGATTTTTAACACTTTAGAAAAAATTATTAGTGAATAGGTCACAAATCAATAAACTCAGGTATCATTTGACTTATAGGCTGTAAATTTCATTAAATAAAATGGTAGTGTTTACTTCCTCTATTTTCCTATTTTAAAAAGAATTCTATTGTAAAGGTGATACACAGAGGTGTTACAATTATGTAAGTAAGGCAATGAGGACATTTTTTGTTGAACAGTTTTGCCCCATCTCTCATTTTTCTTTCACTTTCCCTTCCCATTCCTGACTCCTCCCACCTACGATGTAAAGTTATTTTCCAATATAGTGTCTTGTGAGTATCACTGTTGCATTGGTTCACCCTTGCTTCTTAAGACTTAAAGTTTATTACCAATTAGGGAAGGCATAGTGTTTAGGTTTCTTTGGGTCTGGCTCACTTCACTTAGTATTTTTTTTCCAAGTTTTTCCATTTCCTTATGAATGAGGCAATGTCATTCTTCCTCATAGAAGAATAAAATTCCATTGTGTGTATTTGCCACATTTTCTTGATCCAATCATCTACTGAGGGTTGGTTCCAGATTTTAGCCATAGTAAATTGTGTCACAAGAACATAGTTGTGGGCTGGGAATATGGCCTAGTGGCAAGAGTGCTTGCATCCTATACATGAAGCCCTGGGTTCAGTTCCCCAACACCACATATATAGAAAACCGCCAGAAGTGACATTGTGGCTTAAGTGGCAGAGCACTAGCCTTGAGCATAAGAAGCCAGGGACAGTGCTCAGGCCCCGAGTCCAAGGCCCAGGACTGGCAAAAACAAAACAAAACAAAACAAAAGAACATAGTTGTGATGTTGGCTTTAGTGTGGTCTTGTTTATAATCCTTTGGGTAAATGTCCAACAGTGGGGTTGCTGAGTCATAGGGAAGCTCTATGTTTAGCCTTTTGAGGAACCTCCACACTGACTTCCAGAGAGGCTGAACAAGATTACATTTTCACCAACAGTTTAGTAGCATTCTCTTTTGGCCACATTTGGCCTCTGTTCTTTTTAGTTTTCTTGATAATGGTCATTCTTTGGGGGGGGGGGGAGGAGTTGGAATCTCATTGTTGTTTTTATTTGCATTTATTTTATGGCCAGTGATGTTGAGCACTTCTTCATGTGCCTGTTGGCTATTCTCATTTCCACTTCAGAGAAGTGTCTCTTTAAGTCTTTAGCTTATTTTTTTTATTAGTATGTGTCTAGGATAAACTGATTTGGGTAGCCTGGATATTGTATACATGCTTATCGAAACTAGGGAAGGAAAGGGGAACATCAAAATGGAGAGATAAAGGGTAAAAGTTGAACCCAGTGCAACAACAATGCTTAGGAGAAAATATGCTGTAAACCAACTGTACAACTCAGTGGGGGAGAGAATGAGGAGGGGGGAAGACGGGAGAAATATGAGGGAGGAGGTAACAAGTTTGATAAGAAATACACTCTCTGCTTTACATATGAACCTGCAACCCCTATGCACATTACTTTGACAATAAATTAATTAATTAATTTTTAAAAAGGGACTAAAATCTAGGTCACACAGGACACGAAGAAAAATTATTTCACAAGTGATGTTAATTAGTACGTGACAAAATGGTGGTAGATACATTACCCTATGCTTTGGTCCTAAATAAGTACAAACATCCATAGTCGCTCTCATGAAAGGTATGGGAAAGGACTACCAATGCATGGAAAATTTTATGGATTTGAAATGCAGGGTCATAGAAAAATTTCCTCTTTGAGAGAAATTATATTTACATAGTAATTATTTTCCTAGAGTTTATGTTTAAAAGGGTATAATAAATATGTCAGGCAATATTTACTTAATGAGCTGAGGAAGACATCATGCACATGACACTAGAAAATGTCCAAAATGGACACAAGCAAAACAAATTACACTGTGCCCAAAAGTTTCTTAAGGCAGGCATTTTTATACTTTTCTTCCTGGCTTCAGTAATGTGAGGTGCTTTTCCAACTTTGAAGACTCAATTATTTACAAAGCTAGGGAAGGGGCAATAGATAAAAGGAGAAAAAAAATGTACATGCTGAAAACTGCCAGATGATGACATCACAGGTCTTTTTAAAATTCATTTTCTCTTGAAAATCAGTGCATTTAAGTATGATTTGCATGCCAAGTATGTATTGGGAATTATTATTACAGTTATCAAAAACAGTCAGTAAGGGCTGGGGATATAGCCTAGTGGCAAGAGTGCCTGCCTCGGATACACGAGGCCCTAGGTTCGATTCCCCAGCACCACATATATAGAAAACGGCCAGAAGCGGCGCTGTGGCTCAAGTGGCAGAGTGCTAGCCTTGAGCGGGAAGAAGCCAGGGACAGTGCTCAGGCCCTGAGTCCAAGGCCCAGGACTGGCAAAAAAAAAAAAAAAAAACAGTCAGTAAATTGAATTTACTTTCATAAAACATGGTGAAATACAATCTACTGACAGGACTTAATTAGGTTCAAGAACTTTATTGGTAGAGTCTTTTATTAATATGGTAGTTATATAAATTATCAATGATATTGAATGTGTAATCAATGGAAAAATTGTAATAAATTTGAAAACTTGAGACTATTAAATTAACTAAAACTAATCTTAATCCTACATATTAATCCTTATAATACTGATCAGGATGAAAAAGTTTCCCAAAACCTACTTCTCTGCAAATTCCTACAAAAAGAAAATAACAGAAATTTCTAGATTTGGGTGTCAATACTCCATGTCAGTAATAATAATTAATTATTTTACAACATCAGTTAGGCATATTTTGTGTATGTTTTATGTGTCATTCTAAGAGAAGAAGCAATTTTTCTGGGATCAAATGACTTCAAATCTTTAAAATTCAGCAGCATGTTTTTTCTTAGTAGAAGGAAACATATTCTTGGAATAAATTCTTGATATTTCAGTTAAGTATTTTTATAACAGAAAAACAATTTGAGAAATATTTATGAACTTTCACAGTACATAAACAAATGGAAAGAAAGAATAGCACGTACTGAAACTTGAAATGAAAAAAGAGCTTAATCTTTAGATAGCGAGTAGCTTAGCATGAAATTCTGCATGTGGCTTCCAGTTAATCTTTTCTGAAGTATCTATGCTAGTAGGTCCATGCTGTTCCTGATTTTTAAAGCTTGTTATTGCTTTTCATAAGTATACGAGAAAAAAAAGTCTAGACAGATGTGGTTGAAACTCTAAAACAACTGTGGTTCAGATATTCTACATGAGTATCTGATAAAACTTAGAAAAACAAATATTCGTATTTTTAGCATTTTTGGCATCAGATGAAATTATAGAATGCCATCAATTAGAATAAAACACAAGAGTGGGTAAGGAGAAAATATATATAATAGTGACATGTGTATTAAGTACTACATGTGAATATATGTAAATATCCCTAGAATATGTAGCATGACACCCAAATTTATTCAGCTATGCCAGAAAAATGAATTAATACCATTTTCAGGGAAATGAATGGGATGTGGAATTCATCATATTGAGAGAGATGAGCCAAGATCACAAAAGTCAAATATCTTGTCTTTTTCTCATTTGTGGGAAACAGTTTTGAAATGGTGATGATGATGACAGCAAAGGTAATGGGATTTGAAACTATACAATTGTCTAAGAGGATCAAATGCAGAAGGAGGCTAAAGAAGGATAAGGATATTGAGGGATAAATATAATCAACATATGTTAGATTCACACAGAGAGACACCTCCACACACCAGGATGTACATATAATGAAACCATCAAACATTCTTTAAAAGGATGGGGGGGCAATACAATTATATTGAAGGTGGTAAACTTTTTTAATGTATTCTCTGTGCATGTATAGAACAGTGAAAGCCACTTCTATTACAAATGCATAGTGATTCAAAAATAAAAGTTAAACCTAAGCTAAAAATAATTGCTGGAATGAATATAAGGGAAAAAATTCTACATTGTAGCAGGAAGTGAGCCAGACAAAGGGTGAACAAATACAGCAGTGATATTCATGAGAAGCTGTTGAAAATGGACTATACAACCCTGCAGGCAGAGTTCAGGTAGAAAAAACTGGCAGAAAACTAGGGGAGGGTTGACACTGTTCAAAAAGAAATGTACTCAATATCTGACTTCCATACCTGTAACCCCTTTTTACAATGATAACTTTTGAAAGAAAAACAATGAAAGAGGAAAGCAAGAAAAAATTTAATATGGAGATTTTCGTGAGGCTGAAAACTACAATGTAATCCAACATACCCTTGCTAGGGGTATGCATAGTAGAATAGAAAGATCTTTAGTGGACAAAAGTGATAACTACACATTCATCTTCCTGCAGCAATATTCATAATTAAGGCATGAAATAAGCCTACATGTTTATCAACACATACATGGTAAAGAAAAAAATATATATGTGTATATGTGTATATTTATGTTTGTGCATATATATATATATTTCAGTGGAGATATCTATCGATCTATCTATCGATATATATATCGATACATATGTATCTATCGATCTATCGATACATATGTATCGATATATATATCGATAGATAGATCGATAGATAGATCTATAGATAGCTAGATTGATAGATAACCATAATCAAAGCTAAATCATTTTCTTTGCCGCAAAGTTGATGGAAGTGGCAAATGCCGGGCTAGGTTCGCCTCCCCTGGCGCGGGGATGCCAGGCTTACTCTATTTTCTATGCTCCCTTTCTCACCCTCTCCCCTGGTCACCCGACCCACAGGTAAGGCAAGGGTGGAGTGGGGGGCTAGTGAAGACCTCAGGGGCACGCGGCCGAACAAGATGCCTTTTCCTCCCTCCTTACCCACGAAGGAAGCCAGGCATACAGAGTCTCAGAGACAGCTTCAAGAACAAGATCTGATTTAATAAGGGAGTGGCTAACAGCTAATATAGTAATGGTGATGAGAAAAGGGGTGGTCGACCAAGAGCTAGCGATAGGCTGGCGAGCTTGTCTTAAGACCCCCTCATGAGCTAATGTCACTTGCATAGCACCACCCCATGGGCAAAGGCCGTGAAAATGGGGAGCACATGGGCTGGCGAGAGGTTGGGGGGCTGGTTGCAAAGCCAGCTCTTCTGGTTCTGGACCCAAAGAAGTATGGCCTGCTTCCGCACTGCCCCAGGGCTGGGGAAAGGGCAGCATCTTGGGATAGCTCTCCTTTGCCCTTCCCCCCTCAAGGCCAAAGCTGAACCCCAACAGGCAAATACCCTGTAATGAACAAAAAGTTCATGAATGAACACTCAAGTACAGAATATTTGCTCTTACATAAAATAAAATATTCACCTGAAAGTAGATTAGCCATTACTATGGCTTGGTAAAGATGATGGAGTAAGGAAAAAGTAGAAAAATGTTAGTTGGTTATGATCAAAATGAAAATTCCACACTAAGTCCCATGAAAGTATTGATTTTATATACAAGTAAAAATGAAAAATAACATGTTTTAATTATCAAATATCATATCATAATTAAATGGTATAATTTGAACAATATTTTGACACCTATTGAACAATGCACTGCTTGGGTTATTATGTTATTATGATTCAATAAAATATTTTCACTTCTACATTTCTCAGTTTTTATCATTTTAGTAACAACAAAGCAGACAATCAAAGAACATGGTCTGGCAAGTCTGGAATTTACTGGGTATAGCAAATCATGAATTTCTCAACATTCAGCCTCTATACTATTAAAGGTGCATGAGCTGTTCTAATAGTACATACGAATTTTTTTGTGTGTTGTCAACAACTTATATTATCAAGGACAATACAGTCAAATATTCAAATAAATATTCCTAAAAACATTCTTGAAATATATTATGTGGATTTGGATTCAGATAATGCTGTTTGAATGGATGCAGTGAACCTAAGTTAAAGTAAAATACTATGTTAAATTATGGATATATAAATTCTATACATTTTGTTGATGGGCTATTAATAAAAAATGAATTTGAATTGCATTTAAATTAGGTACTACTCAATAATTTTTAAAAGAACACAAACATAGTACCTCTCAGTCATCTTTTAATCTGATTTTTTTAAAGGCTAATCCTGTCTCCCACAGGTTTTGGCAACAGTTCAGTCACCAGAGAGAGCTAAAGCTGTGTCTCATTTTGACTCTTAGTTGTTCTTTTTCTGATATGTCCCAGCATATTACCATTGATCTCTCCTGCTGAATTGGTAGCTCTCTTACTTTTCTCTTTTTTTCTTTGTAGTCATTCATGGACTCCCTGGCAAATATCTCAGTGTCAAGCTGTTGGCATCTGGATGTGCCTGTCTCTGGGGCTTCCTTATTATGGTCTAGTACTATTTGATCATTTTCTTATTCACTTAGCCTTTTTCCTGACTGCTGGGCTGATACGCCTTTCTATTTTTATATATTTATGTCTCCTATTATCTGCCAATTTTTTATTTATTTTGATTATGATTTATACTGTTTTCTTTTATGTTCTTTTATCTATATTTTAAAAGGTAAATTGCATAGTTATATAATTTATTTGGGGAATATAATGTTTTGTACTCATCCAAACATTTTTAGATTTTTTGTTTGTTTGTTTTTTTGCCAGTCCTGGGGCTTGGGCTCAGGGGCTGAGCACTGTCCCTTGCTTCTTTTTGATCAAGGCTAGCACTCTACCACTTGAGCCACAGGGCCACTTCTGGCATTTCTGTTTATGTGGTACTGAGGATTCAATCCCAGGGCTTCATGCATGTGAGCCAAGCACTCTATCGCTAAGCCACATTCTCCCCCATGAGTTTAGAGTTCCTTTACAAAAGCAAATTTTTAAAAATCTAAAATAACAATGGAGAGGAAAACACATATTCTGCTGAATAAATTCTAATGTTTTATTGTTCCTAAATGTATAATAAACATAGTTAACTATTTTATCTAAGCATTTTAATAAAAATGCTTCAATATTTTATTGTTGTTGCTATTATTATTATTAATGATGTAGTAGGAGCTTGAATTCTAGACCATCCAGCTTTTTTTTTTTTTTTTTTTTTTTTTTGGCCAGTCCTGGGCCTTGGACTCAGGGCCTGAGCACTGTCCCTGGCTTCTTCCCGCTCAAGGCTAGCACTCCGCCACTTGAGCCACAGCGCTGCTTCTGGCCATTTTTCTGTTTATGTGGTGCTGGGGAATCGAACCTAGGGCCTCGTGTATCCGAGGCAGCCACTCTTGCCACTAGGCTATCTCCCCAGCCCCCAGCTTTTTTTTTTTTTAATTAGGCATCTTTGAGATAGGTTTCTTTTTCTTTTCTTCTTTTTAGTTCCCTGTACTTCTGTGCTCCTTCTTTTCCATCGCTTAAGAAATAGGTACACACCACTGTTCCTACTAATTAGTAGAGATAAAATTTCATTTATTTTTTGCTTGGGTTGGCTTGAGACTATGATCATCCAATGTTGTCCTGGCAATTGGCTAAAATTATTAAAACATTCTACCTGGATTCAATGTTTATTTTAAATTGAAAACTAAGTCTTCTATTTGAAAAAACATTACATTAATTTTATGAAAGTATTTATTAACCAGAGCACAACACAAGACTTTTTCAATCCTAACACTAGACTAGGTGACATAGAATCCTGAATATAATGCCTGTCTGATCCCACCCTAGTCACTCATCTTTATTAAGTAGTTTAATTTGTTACTTTATATCTTTGCTGATGAAGTTTAGGTAAAGTAATAATTTACAATAGGGTTGTGTGAGTTCCAGAACTTCTGAACAGATTGCTAGTCATCAAGTTGCCAGGTATAACAGTACTATCATTTCCTGAAATATTCTTGTAGATATGTACTTCTAAATGTTATACATTTTCTCATAGAAGGCATAATTGAACATTTCCTCTCAACTAGGTGATTAAAATATGAGTCTGTGATAGAGATACTATTTCTTTCCAGGAGACAAGGCTTGCATTT
The DNA here is from genome assembly GCF_023159225.1 of Perognathus longimembris pacificus. Lineage (NCBI taxonomy): Eukaryota > Metazoa > Chordata > Mammalia > Rodentia > Heteromyidae > Perognathus > Perognathus longimembris. Next base: position 15,707,324 of record NC_063182.1, on the reverse strand, counting down.
TTCTGTAAAACTAGACAAATTTATTTTTAACATTGCACAAATCATTAAAATCCCTTCAAAAATTCTATCCAGTGCCTCTCAATCTTCTATACTCCTTACTATAATGAAATAAAACCCTAGTAATTAAAGATACACTCATTTGTTAATTCAGAAAAGGCAGAATTAGTTATATTGAGTAAAGGCGTGAACTGACATATGAAAGATACAGAGCATTAGGTACTAACAAATATTACTGCTATAACTACTCATAAACATGTCAGTGTGTTTTGTGTATAAGCATTCAGAATATTCACAAATATCCAAAGTAATCTTGAGCAAAAAGAGTAATGTTGGGGGCATCCTAATACCTGATTTTGAATAATTATCAGAGCACCAGAGAAACAAAATAAATGTTTTATTGTTTAAAGCTTTGGACTGGCAACAAGCAAACCAAAACAGTTACAACCAATAAATGGATAAATAATTAGAATAAAGGATGTAGAAACCACATTGGTGTTTTATTCACAATAGTTACAAACATTTCAGTTTTTACATAGGTTACAATAACACTATGGGGAAAAGATTGGTTCTTTATCGCAGTTTGCCACTAAAATGGGATATTCACATGTGAAAGACTAAAATTAGATCCCTATCATGTTACACTGTAAAACACTCAAGACAAAATGGACCAAATACCTTAATGTAATACCTGAAACCTAGAATTACTAGAAACATAAGACAAATCACTTAAAGATATGGATATAAGCAATGATTTCATAACAGATCTATACTAGCTCTAGAAATAATAGCAAATACTGAGAAATGGGATTGCATGAAAATAACTTCAGTATAAGAGAAGAAAAAAGAGGAAAGAATGGGAAAAAAATCTCTGCCAGGTGTTTATCACAAAGAACACACACACACTCATCTATCTATGTATGTATATACATATACATATATATTTACATATATGTGTGTGTTCTTTGAGTACATGTAAAATGTCAAGACCAAAATATTCTAATCAATAAAGCAGAAAATAAACTTCAAAGACACCTTTTTTTTTTTCAAGAACACATACAAACTCTCACAAACACACACAAAATATAACAAGTCTGTAACTACTTAGTAGAGATAAGGGGTTGAGGGGCTGGGAATGTGGCTGAGTGGTAGAGTGCTTGCCTAGCATGCATTAAAAAGCCCTGGGTTTGATGCCTTAGCACCACAGAAACGGAAAAAGCTGCAAGTGGTGTGTGGTTCAAGGTATAGAGTGCTAGCCTTAAGCAAAAAGAAGCCAGGGTTACTGCTCAGGTCCTGAGTCCAAGAGCCAGGACTAGCAAAAAAAAAAAAAAAAGTCTCATAGAGATAAAGGGGTTGAAGTTCATGGTTAGCTTCAATGTTTGTTCTGGGGTTTATCTCAATCAGATTCTTTAAGTGATTCTTAGAACTTATGCCAGTTATAGTCAAAGCACAATGACTGGAATGGGTGGGAAAATTCTATTCTACCTAATGGCACAGGGAAACACAACTAGTAGGCTCATATCCCTGGCTTGGTCATGCATATAGTGAGACCCTATGGAGAATATAACCACTGATAAAAGGGACTAGAAGCATGGTTTAAATGATAGAGCACATGTATAGTAAGTATGACACCCTGATTTCACTCTCAAGTATCACTAAAACCAAACTGACTAATGAACATCAACAATAAAATACAACTAAACTGAAGTTAATATATGATCTAGCTATATCACTCTGGGTTATATAATCAAAAGAATCAAAATAAACATGTAGGAATAGTCCTATATCAATTTGTGTTGGAGCAATATTCAATATAGCCAAGTTTGTCTGAATTATGGAAGGGAGGGGGAACATCAAAATGGTGAGACAAATGGCAAACCAATGCAACAGCAATACTTACAAGACAATATGTTGTAAACTAACTGTACAAATAAAGTGGAGGGGATTGGGGTAGAGGGAAAGTAGGAGAAAAATGAGGGAGGAAGTAACAAGTTTGAAAAGAAATGTACTCACTACTTTATGTATGTAACTGCAACCCCTCTGTACATCACCTTGACAAAAATAAAAATATTAATAAAAAAGAAATCAATTTAGATGTTGATCAGTGGATAAACTGGTAGGGAAATATCACATGGTATATGTGACTTTGTGTGCACATAAACACATATATAAATTTTGTACTTATAACAGTGTAGTTTTACTTAGATATAAAGAAGGAGGAATCCATGTCATTTGCAGGAAAATTGATAACTCTGGAGAATATTGTATTAAGAAAAATAAGGGGCTGGGGATTTAGCTCAGTGGAAGAGTACCTGCATGCCAAGTACAAGGTGCTGAGTTCAGTCCTCACCTCTGGCAAAAAAAAAAAAAAAACAAGCTATAAAAGATAAAAGAAAAATAGACATAGAATGTCAAATATTGCATATTATCTCTCACATGTAAATATGGGGGTATATATGAGGGCATAGGGTGTTATTATTGAAGACTTAGTATTTAGCCTAGTGAAGAACTTTGGTAATGGTGTAAACATTATCAAATTATGTTACGTAGTTATATAGTGAACAGAAAAATGTAACTCATTTTATACATTAAATGTACGGTAATATTTTTTCTGAAATCTAGTGGAGTAGTGTGTGTGTGTGTGTGTGTGTGTGTGTGTGTGCATGCTATTACTAAGGTTTGTTTTGAGCTCTTGCACAGTACTTTTGTTCATGTCTGGTACTCTACCCACTTAATTTGGGATGGAATCTGAGGGGCTTTTCTACTTCAGATGACTTTTTTTTATTATAAAACTGAATTACAGAGAGGTTACAGTTTCATACATTAGGCATTGGATACATTTCTTTTTTTTCAAATATTTATTATCAAACTGTTGTACAGAGAGGTTACAGTTTCATACGTTAGGCATTGGATATATTTCTTGTACTGTTTGCTACCTTGTCCCTCATACCCCCCTCCCTCCTCCCACTTTCCCTTCCGCCCCCTGAGGTGTTCAGTTCACTTACACCAAACAGTTTTGCAAGTATTGCTTTTGTAGTTGTTTGTCTTTTTTTACCCTGTGTCTATCAATTTTGGTATTCCCTTTCAATTTCCTACTTCAAATACCAGTATACACAGTTTCCAATATACTCAGATAAGATTACAGAGATAGTGTAGGTACAACCACAGGAAGGTGATACAAGAACATCATCAATAATAGAAACTACAGATACAGATGGGACGTTGAAAGTAGTTACAACTGTGATGTAACAATCATTTCCATAACATGGAGTTCATTTCACTTAGCATCATCTTATGTGTTCATAAGGGTATAGCTATTGGGCTCTTGTGATGCTCTGCTATGACTTGCCTAAACCTGTGCTAATTATTCCCAATAAGGGAGATCATAGAGTCCATGTTTCTTTGGGTCTGGCTCACTTCACTTAGTATAATTTTTTTCCAAGTCCTTCCATTTCCTTACAAATGGGGCAATGTCATTCTTTCTGATAGAGGCATAAAATTCCATTGTGTATATGTACCACATTTTTCTGTGGATACATTTCTTTTTTTTTTTTTTGGCCAGTCCTGGGGCTTGGGACTCAGGGCCTGAGCACTGTCCCTGGCTTCTTTTTGCTCAAGGCTAGCACTCTGCCAATTGAGCGGCAGCGCCACTTCTGGCCATTTTCTGTATATGTGGTGCTGGGGAATCGAACCCAGGGCTTCATGTATACGAGGCAAGTGCTCTTGCCACTAGGCCATATCCCCAGCCCCGATACATTTCTTGTACTGTTACCTCGTCCCTCATTCCCCCTTCCCCTCCTTCTTTCCCTTCCCTCTCCGCTCCCCCAGGAATTGTTCAGTTGTTCAGTTCATTTTCTTCAAGCAGTTTGTAAGTATTGCTTTTGTAGTTGTTTGTCTTTTTTTCCAGATGACTTTATACAACTATGACAATAACCTTTTGAGTAGCTAACATTTCATTCACAAGCCAACAATGTTAGGCTTTATTTTCTATAATATTTATAATCCCTGTTAGATTTTTTAAAGAATTTCTTAAATCACTTTGTTTCCGAAGAGTATCACAGTATCCTAGGTTTTATATTCAATTGTGACAGAGTTTGACATTGAGAATATAAGTTAATAAGCTAGAGTTCATCCCATATGGTGTTTTTTACTTCTTTCCATGAACTTGAGCTCTCAGCAACTTTCTCCTGTTTTGCCCTCATGTTGTCATTAACTATGACTAATTCATTGTTTTAGATACATGCATCATTAATTTGAAAGCATGGACTTTTGACATTGTAAACCTAGATATATAGTAGTTCTTTAATTCATTAATTTATCAATTACTTACTGATGTTAATGAGTATAATAAATGATGTAATGTGATTTGTATAAACTACTGAACATTTTTCCCAATGGGTAAACCCAATTTTTAAAGCTCAAAATATGTATTTGAATACTGGATGATTGCTGAAGAGATCATTTGTTTTACAATGTCTCTTCAAATTTTCTTTAATCATTTAAGATATTGTGCAAACAAATGAGTTTCTGTGGGTAGGTGCTGTGGACTTGATCAGTCATACTCTTATCATGACAATGTATTTTCCTCGAGTTGTTAGAATATATTTTGAGACTGAGAAAAATAGGAGGCTCTGTGAAAGAAACTGCTACACAGCAAAAATCAACAGAAAGATTTTATTTTTATGGTACATTTTTGCAAGTATTCAGATACTGATTCCCATTTGAGGTCACCATGCTTCTGGACATTTCTTTTATCCATTATAAATATTTTTCACTTTATTGTTTTATGTGATAAAGCAATAATAAATTGCTGTCGAATGTATTGAAATTAGTGATTAATGGCAGAAAATGCATTTTTATGTAAAGAATTTATGGGTTATGAGTAGTAAAAGCAATAAGTTTCAGTACACTTTCATAAAAATATATAAGTAAAACTGAAAAGTAGAGAAGTCAAATTTGTTGAATTTTATAGAACAGGAAAAAAATTACACATAAAATTTACATAACATTTCTAGGTCTATGTAAATTCCTGTAAAAGAGGTTCTTTATTGCCTTTAAGAAGACAATTGCAGAATTCTCTGCATCAAAAATGCTATTTGCTCATTATAATGACACTTTTACTAATAAAATTTCTCATATTATATATTAAAATAATATTTTGTGGTTATTAATTAAAATTATATAATTAAATAAAATTATATTATTGCACCTTATAATTATATAACTTTTAAATACATAGTCAAGTATGTACTGGACATTTATATTTTTCACTAGCATGCATTAGTTATACGGAGGTGCACTTCCTTGTTACATCCCCAAACACTGTAAAACTGTATTCTGATCACCCTCATCCTGCTGTCATGCTTCCTGCCTTACTCCCATGCCAATACCAGAATCTGCAACAGGTTTCCTTGTTCCATTTTCATAGTAATCAGTTCCCTCAATGCTGCACCCGCAACCACTCCTAAACATCTCTCCCCCTCAACAGAAACTATTTATGTGGTTATCTCAGTTTCCCACAAAAATAGTCTGACGATGGAGCTGGAAATGTGGCTTGATGGTACAGTGTTTGCCTACCATGCATGAAGCTCTTGGTTTGATTCCTCAGTACCACGTAAACAGAAAAAAGTCAGGAGTGGCACTGTGGCTCAAGTGGCAGAGTGCTATCTTTGAGCAAAAGGAAACCAGGGACAGTGCTCAGGTCCTGAGTTCAAGCCCCAGGTCTGGGGGGGAAAAATAGTCTCGGGAAAACTTCAGGGGTACAATTCTGCTGAGAGAGGCAACCTAGAGCTGAATCAGCAAAAAAGACAAGGTTTCCTGACACATCCATTTCCCATTATCCTTCTCCTATCCTTTACATTGATATTAGTCCCCCCAAAAGTCTCTTGATTTACCTCTAGCATTTTAGGTATATTTGGAATCAAATTTCTGAAGGCTAGTTTCCTGTTAATGAAAAGACATCGGAAGAATGTCAACTGTATAAATAGAAGAAAATGGGGTAAAATTCATATTTTGCTAGATCTCTTTGCTTAATGGGTAGGATTGTTCGGTATAACTTTCTGAAATGTGAAACTTAGATATACCCTGCTGTCTGTATAAGTCTCTAAGGTAATATGTATATATATGTATATATATGTATATATGTAGATATATCTATATCTATATTATATATAGATATATACCTTCAGAGTTGTATCTGCACTATTAAAATTCTCTCAACTTTTGTTGTTGATGATAATGATGCCAAAAAAATGTAAAGAATATAATCCACCTTAGAGCTTGTTCAAGGTTTCTATAAAGAACACAAGTTATAATAGGAACATTTTTCAGAAAACCTTATTGACCCATAATGTAGGAGCAATTAATGACACTTGCCTACAGCTATTGAACTCATGAACGAGTACAATAATTATCAAAATTTATCTTTAACAGTTAAACATTATTTTTCTCTTCAGCAGATTGTCCAGAAGCAAAATTTCAATTTCACGTGTCTTTATTTAGAAAGTATTCCTGTATATACTGAATGTGTAAATCTGTAGTGGGTCATATTTTCTTATTTTTCTCTGTGTCTATGTCTATCTCTCATCTATTTCTCAGCTTTTACTTCCTGTTTTTTTCTTTCAGACTCTCTCTTGTCTACTGTCTCTTTCACTTCATCTCTTCTCCAGTCCCTCATTCAGTAACATTATTAAATATCATGACTAATTACTATTAGCAAAAAACCTTTACATGATATAAATTCAGGCCAACGTTCCATGTTTGGGCTATTTTTTAAAACCCTTAGCAATCAAATAGATTTGATTTGTTAACAGACTCTTAAACTTCCCTAGAAACTAGCAGAGGAAAAATTTGTACCATAGCATTATAAATGGTTGAAAAGTGTTCAAATATCCTTAGGAAGTCAACAAATGTTTTTCTTAATTCATGTGGTATATAGATGTTAATGTGCTAAACCCAATTTCATCACAAGATAGCAATCAGTCAAATGGTTCAGTATTGTGTTATAGACTTGTATGGTAAGTTTGCATTCAATACAAACACTGGGTAATTTAACCTATAAGTCTATTTTACATTTGCCAATGGTAAAAGTTTTAAGAAATAGAGAATAGGTAAGATACTTATGAAGTAGAAAGATAAATATTTGAAATATGAAAATAGAGAAGTATAATTAATGGATATTTCTTTTCAAAGCTATGTGTTTCTAGCTAGAAATGAACACAGTAAAATGTTCAAAGTACCATTTTCAAAGTTCTTAAATTGAATGCCAGTAATTCATGAAGAAATTCAAAGACAAAATATTCATTTTAATGGTGACTAGTGATTTGTAGGCAGTTTTGTTAATGGTTTCTTAAAGTGACTGAGTAATTGAACCATTTTAAAACATCAGGGAAAAAAGTATAATGATTGTATTAATATCTCATTATTTCCTAATTATTTTAAGCAAATCATGGCTATATACACAACAGAAAAGCTGTCTTTCAAAAATATATTAAAATCATTCTAAAACGAACTTAAACAGAAAATGCTGAAAAATGTCTTCCAAATACAGATTTAAAATGAAGATAAAAATTCACACTTATGTGCAATAGTAACATGCTGCTTTATGGACTAACAACATAGCAAAAGTGAAAATAAAAATTAGTCCAGCAATTCAGCTATCCATTCAATGTAGACAAAAATGGTGAGTGGCAAGAACTATCAAATAATTGCCTCTGTGCTAGATTGTGATGCATGTAATTAGAAGTAAATAAAGATGTTGCCAGCCAAGATGAAATTACCCATTTCATGCTATGGGAGTACATTCAGATGGAGGAATGTTTAAGTTGAGTGCTTAAAATTCTTATCTTTACTCTTTCCTTTTATGGTAGCATAATATTTCCAAGTGTAGATGTTGCTTTTGCAGGGTTCATCTCCCACAATAAGCAGCATGCATGTAAATATATGCTTTACTATTAAATTTTTCTGTTTACTACAACCATTCATGTACTCAAAACTTTGCTTTCTGTTAACAATTCAAATGGCAACTACTTATGCATTAAATATTTAACTAAATTATTTTATCTTATGCTATATACTACACAGTGTGGAGATAGTACAGTATGTAATGAATGAAAATGAATAAAAAATCTTACCATTGACGTAATTCAAACCAGATAGGTCCAAAAGACAAATACACACATTTTTCCTGTTCTTGGTCATGTGATTAACATGATGTTGATTTTATATTCCTTCAATTCATACCTGCTGGGTGATGGAAAATTTACTGACCTACTATCACCTTTGTAGTTCCATTTACTCTTTCTCTCTGCAAAATCCATAAAGAGGGAGTTTCTTTTTCTTTAACAGAAAAATATCTGCTTCTATTCTACACTCTGTTGGATCTTGAGAGAAAGTCCAGGTCAAATAAAATTCATGTTGATAGGGTGTCTATATTTGGTTCTATGGCTTCTCAATAGCTTGACACAAATCTCAATGTTCAGTTGATTTATGTAGTCTTTACATGAGTGGATTTGGGTGGGTTTCTTCATTTTGTCACTAGATAGATGAATAAAAATTTTATAACACTTACTTCTTTAATTCTAATTGTAATTATCCTACACTAGTCATTTGTCAAAGCAATAAATTGATTTCTCACCTGTGGAAAATATAATAATGTAAACCCTAAAAATTGTATTTGGTTTTATTACAGTATGGGAAATCTTATGGATATCTCAGTTTCTTTGACTTTTAAAAGTTCTGTACTCTAGCCAGGCCATGGTGGCCCATACCACTAATTTTAGTTCTCAAGAGTCTGATATCTGTGGTTCACAGTTCAAAGCCAGGCAAGGCAGAAAAATCCCTATGAAACTCTTATCTCCAATAAACTACTCATGAAAGCCAGAACTGGCTCTGTGGCTCAAGTGTGTGCCTTGAGCAAGAAAAAGCTTAGCATCCAGGCCCAGAGTTCAAGTCCCAGGACCCACAAACCAAACAGAGAAACAAAATTCTTTAATCCAAAAAGTCATATATAAAATGATGCACAGAGCAATCTGGTTCCCTATAGAGTTTAGATTTGTTTAAGTGTGATTTTTCCCAGAAAAAAAACTTCATCATAATTGTTTACCAGAAGGTTTATTTGTTAGAGGCTGTTAAAATCATGGAAATGTAAAAGTGAACTTAATTCTCTACAGCATCTATAAAACTGCAGTATTCTGTAGGCTTTTATTCAAGGCATAAAGACTGATGAAAGTAAACATTCCCACCATTTACTTCCTGTCTCTCTTCTACCTAGATACTATTATGACCCAGATATCTGTGTTTTCAGTCACCACACCAATTTATATGATATAGAAACAGTATTTTATACTTAATCTTTATAAATCATTTTATTCTGTAAAAGATATTAAAAGGAAATAGATTTAAAATATTTAACAGTATGAGCTCAGGTTCTGAAGTCTTAAGTACAGAAGAAAATTATATCCTCAAAAATGACTTTTTCAAATTAAAAAAAAATTGCTATTATACCAAACTTCAGGTGACTAATAATACATGCCTATGTGTGCTCATTGTTAATGTATATTTTTTCATATTTTAGTACCCAATGTTAGGTATTCTTTGACTACTCAAGTCATGTTTGTTTGTGTTGGTAAAATTTTGAGTTTAATTTAATTAGCCTTATTAATAAGTACAATGTCCTAAGATCAATGTTTAGTATTGTCAAAAATGAGAGAGGGAAAAAGTAAAGGAAGGGGGGAGGGAACTATAAGTATGTTAATATAATATTTGAGGCTGTAAACACTTAACTCTATTATCAGTTACTATTATGAAAAGACGTGTATGCACACACACACACACACACACACACACACACACACACACTTACAGTCTTATCATTAATCACCTTGAAACAATGTGTAATATTCTAAAACAATTTAAAACAGAGTACCAGGGGTGCATCATGATATTTTTGTCTAGGTGACAGCTTAGTTGATTATAACACTGTTCTGGCAATGTGTCTGTGTTAATCAACAGCCTGAGTAAATGAACCAGATAAAGTCTTATGATTGCTGTTAACCTCAGCAAAGACAGAGACAACAGCAGCCATAATAACAGCTTCATTGATGCCAAGGGAATTGGTGAACTGCCATTCCTTGCAAAAGCTAGCAGCTGTTAAGTCATCTTTACTGTAATAGCAATTTGTTTTATGCAATAATCCTGAACATTTGATTTGACTGTTAAATTACAAAGTTATCATAGAAATTATGGGAGTCTATATTGAGTTATAAAAATAATTGCTAGAATTGATCAGTTATTGCTTATTATCAATAGTGGGTTGCCTATGAGGAATGATACATTTCTCTGTCTACATATTGTATTACATAATCTCAGCATTGCTTTGATTTATATTTTCTTATTGGCCAGAAATGTTGAGTATGTCTTCACGTGTCTGTGGGCCATTTTAATTTTTTATGAGAAGATATTATTTAGTTCAATTGACCTTTTATTAATTGGGCTGTTAGATTCTTTGAGAGCTTAATTTCTTGAGCTCTTTGTATGTTCTAGCTATTAGACATTGTCTGATGTATAGCTAGCCAAGTTCTCTCCTTCTGTAGGTTGAGACTATTGCAAATGGAGTTGCTTTTTTGTTTCACTCTTAATCACTGTTGGCATATAGAGAAATGATTTGGGGGCTTGATTTTATACCTTGCTAATTTTTCCAAGTTATTTATCAGCTTTAGGAGGTTGAAGTTGGAATCTCTAGAGTTTGTTAAATATTGGATCCTGTCATCTGAAATTAGGAAATGTGTAGGAAAAAAATGGGTATAAACCAAAGAGCAAAAGTCTACTTTCAGGTGAATCAATTCACTAGTGATACTCACTAGACACTGTATTGAAAATAAACTATACAAGTTTGGGGGAATGGGGGTCATATGGGAAAACCAGGGAGAAAATGAGGGTTAGGGTGACACTGCTTAAAAAAGAAATGTACTCATTACCTGACTTATGTAACTGTAAACCCTCTGTATATCACTTTTACAATTAAAACAAATATAACCACACTTAAACACAAGTGAATTATTAACTGACAAAACTAAAATGCCTAAATAAATTTATAAATGATCAATTTACACAGTATTTTAGATGAAGTTAAAGTATATAGTTAGCTGTAAAACTAAAAGATATATTTTAAAACAAAACTAATATAAAATTTACCATGTCCCTAAAGATAACTAAGAGACACAGAATATTATTAGAAATATAATACTCAATAAAAAGGAATAAAAGTTTATCAAGATAACAGTAATTTCATGTGTATATTTACACTGATGTAAAATATATTTTAAATAATTTAGGTTTTTAAATGCAAATCATATCAATAACAAAGAGAACATTTATTCAAAATTTGGATTCCACATTTGATTACTGAAGTTTTTTCATAATATGTTTTGATTCTTTTATGTAACTTTTATTATCTTTAAATAGCTAAACAAAGGAGTTGCCATTTAACAAAGCAGTTTATGAATACAATGAATCTTGATCAAAGATTCTCTTCGTTCCCTTCCTTACTCCTGGTTTCCCTCACTCTCCTTAGTTTCTTAATTTTGCAAGATTAACCTTGAATTCTTGACTGATTTCTCTGCCCCCACCATTCTCCTCTTATTTCATCTATCCCTTTCCCCTTGACCTCACCCCACCCCTTTTGAACACCTACTTCATGGTGTTTATTTTGTTGAATTTTGACTTTGCTTTTCTAAGGAATTACATCGTAAAAAATCTCCTGTATTTTAGTTAATATATCTATATGAACACCACTCAACATATTTACTTATAAGGTTTTGGCTAACTCTGGCTTATACATATAAGGGAAGACATGTATACTTTCTCTCTCTGGACCTGACTTACTTCCCTTTGCATTACTGATTGATGAGAAACCTGTGTAACAAAAGATAACTTCAACAAAGCTTAGAAAATTTTACTAAATATATTAGACTGCTTTTTGCTACAGTGAATACACTTACCCTGAAGGAGCTGAAATACCATACTTGTAAAGCCCAAGTTGAAACTGTACTAACATGGCTTTCAATATATTTCATATAACTAAAACAGCTAAGCAAATGACCTCTTATAGAATGTATTTTTTTTTGAGAAACATAATGGATTAATGGATTTGTGTTTATTATGTAACAAAACCCTATTCCACTAATTATAATCAGGCATTAACCTAGAGCTTTACCATTCTTGGACTTATATCTTCTTTAGTACCATGTGGCTGTACAATTCATAAAATCTTTTAATCGATACATGACATTTTAACTGCTACTTTGGTCTAAATGTCAGGGCACATAATGTTTCTTTCCCTAATTTTATTGAAACTACTAGAACACATTTCTTACACATGCACAGATATAAGGAATGACAAGAATATGTGATAGCCCTTGGAAAGTTAAACTTTTCCATAATTTTATTTATAATTAAGTACATTGAAATAAGTCTGTAAAAGATGCAAGGTTACTTAACAGAGGTACATAAATAAATGCTATAAAAGAGAACATTTTCAAACATCCTGATATATACCCTCCACTGATTCAATACAGTGCCTTTTGAATGGATAACAGAAAATCTAAGAGCTAAACAATGTATGCTTCTGAATATCCAAGTGCCACCTACCAGGTGGCATTGTGATTAACAGGTTAAGGGCATGGTAAGAACAGCAGGTGGGTAATGAATTGTGTTATGAACCAGAAATTTCTTGCATTCATTAATAATAAATCTGATACTGCAGACAGTCTGAACTACTGAAAGAGAGGCACTTTGGCTTTTTTTAAACATGACAGCATCTGTCCAACTTGAGTTATTATACACATTAAAGCTTTATTCATTACTCTGTTTGTATATAAATGAATTATTAAATACTGATGGACTAAACCTTACATTACTTATTCTATTAACTATCTATTTGTTCCTTCCACAGAAATTGGCACTCTTAAATTATTCCTCTCAGTAATAAAATAGGTATTCACTTGTTGAATTAAGTCTTCTAAACAAAATTTTGTTTGGTCCATTGTTTTACAGATTTAAATATATTATTTATTAAAGAGAAAGTAAAGGCCACTCAGAAGAAAGAGCATTGGGATTCAGAAATCAGTTATCCATTTGTGCAAATCTGTCTAGACAACATTATTCTGAAAATACAGCTCCACCCAAAGAACTTTTTTTTTTTTTTGGCCAGGACTGGGGCTTGGACTCAGGGCCTGAGCACTGTCCCTGGCTTCTTTTTGCTCAAGGCTAGCACTCTGCCACTTGAGCCACAGAGCCACTTCTGGCTGTTTTCTGTATGTATGTGGTGCTGGGGAATTGAACCCAGGGCCTCATGTATACGAGGCAAGCACTCTTGCCACTAGGCCATATCCCCAGCCCCCCAAAAAACTTTTATTATTACCATTTTAAGCAGAATAAATTGAATCCATTCTTAAGACTTATAAATGAAATGTTGAAACTAATGGGTCTCATTTTTTCTATTGCAGTTTCATAGGAAAATATTAATGAAAACATATTTGGATTGAGTATAAAGAAGACATGTAGACTAAATTTAAGAGATAAATCTATGTCATACATTGAGTCATGAAAAGCCCACTTGATTTACAATTGTGTGCATTTGAACTCTACTATCCAAATTTCCTAGGTAACCTGGACTGTTTGTCATTTCATGGATGGGTACTTTATTGCTGCCCAAGGCTAAAACATTTTCTAAAACTGGTACACACAACAGAGGACATCTTCTAAAGCTTTTCCACATCTCTCCTCAACATGCTTACCATGAAGACAGAAATTCTTATATCATAGATCAGGCTGTGAGGAAATATTTGCTTTTATTTGGGGTTTAAAAATAGCTGATATGTATCTTTTCTTTTATGATGGGGCAGATATTTTCATACATGTATATAATGTAGTTTGATCAAATTTTTTCCTGTGCCACTCTTCCTTATTCCTTCTTTTTCCATTAAAAATAATTATTTCTGTAATCATTAAATACTAATAATAAATAATTATTTCTATAATCATTATATATTCATATTCACATAGCATATTTAAAACATATTCAACATTTTTTTTCTCTGATACCCACCGGTGTCTATTTTTTAAAAAGTGTTTCCATTTTACATTTATATTACAATTTTATCCAGGTCTAAATTCTAAAAATGTGACAGAGCATGTCATATTTTTCTTTCTCAGTCTGTCATATTTCACTTTGCATTTGTTTTTCAGTTTTGTATATTTTCCTACAAAGGGCATCATTTTATTCTTTATTTTGCTGTTAATCTTTATTCTCTATTATTTGTTAAATCTTTGGTGATTTCATAGTGTTTTAGGAAACAGGTATGCAGACACCTGTATTGTATGTGGTTTTACATCTTTAGTATGTATGTAGGTCTAAATTTTAAGCCCTATACTAGCTTATATAGTGATAGCACTTAATTCCTCCAACAATGTATGAAGATTCATTCTCCTTTGCCAACATTTGTTGTTCATTTTCTTGATTATTTTAATTCTGATTAAAGTTGGATCTTAATGAAGTTTTGATACAAAACACACACACACACACACACAAACACAATGTATTAGTCTCCATATGTTTGGGTATTTTTTATACCTTCTCTTATCATTATCTGGCTTTGTTCCATTTTAGTCTGTTATGCAAGAGAAAATTATTTAATTTGCCTATATTTGTTAAGACTTCCTCTATGGGCTGTTAAATGATTAATTTTAGTGGAAGTTCAATGGACTGCTGAGAATAATGTATATTATGTTGCTCCTGGGTAGAAAATGATCTGGATGGGCTGTAGTTTATTTGATTTGTAGTATCATTTAACTCTGAAATTTCCTTGTTTCATTTTTATCTGGATAAATATATCAACTAGTGAAGTTGGTATGTTAATACAATTGTTAAGATGGAGGTCAGTTTTATTTTTATGTCCAGATGTCTTAGCTTATGAAATTGAGCAATCCATTTTGGAGGCAAATATGTTTTTAATTGTTATGGATCCTGATGGATGGACTATTTTGTCAATATGAAGGTATTTTGTCTCTTTTAATTTTACTTCAAGGTCTGCTTTTATTCAAAACTGAGTACAGCTAGTTATGCTTGCTTTAGAACACTGTTTACTTAGAAAATATCCCATTCTTTCACTTTAAACCTATGATTGTCTTCACCAATGAGGTCCAAAACTAGGCAACTAAATGATGATCAAGTCTTGATATTTTAATCAAACCTTCCTGTTTTTTTCTTTAGATTAGAAAAAACCACAAAGAACTAATAGCCCATTCATCAAGTGGGCTTAAGACCTACAAAGAGACTTCTCTGATGAGGAAATGAGAATGGCCAAGAGACATATGAAAAAGTGCTCTACATCACTGGCCATAAAGGAAATGCAAATCAAAACAACATTGAGATTCCATCTCACCCCAGTAAGAATGTCATATATCAAGAAAACTAACAATAACAGTTGTTGGAGGGGACGTGGCCAAAAGGGAACCTTACTTCATTGTTGGTGGGAATGTAAACTGGTTCAGCCACTCTGGAAAGCAGCATGGAGATTCCTGAGAAGGCTAAATGTAGAACTCCCCTATGACACAGCAACTCCACTTTTGGGTATTTATCCAAAAAGCCACAAACAAAGTCACAGTAAAGCCACCAGCACAACAATGTTCATTGCAGCGCAATTTGTCACAGCGAGAATCTGGAACCAATCCAGATGCCCCTCAGTAGACGAATGGATCCGGAAAATGTGGTACATATGCACAATGGAATTTTATGCCTCTATCAGAAAGAATGACATTGCCCCATTTGTAAGGAAATGGAAGGACTTGGAAAAAAATATACTAAGCGAAGTGAGCCAGACCCAAAGAAACATGGACTCTATGGTCTCCCTTATTGGGAATAATTAGCACAGGTTTAGGCAAGTCACAGCAGAGGATCACAAGAACCCAATAGCTACACCCTGATGATCACATAAGATGATGCTAAGTGAAATGAACTCCGTTTTTTGGAAATGATTGTTATATCACAGTTGTAACTACTTTCAACATCCCATGTGTATCTGTAGTTCCTACTATTGATGATGTTCGTGTATCACCTTCTTGTGATTGTATCTACACTATCTCTGTAATCTTATCTGAGTGTATGGGAAACAGTGTGTACTGGAATTAGAATTAGGAAATTGAAAGGGAATACCAAAATTGAGAGACAAAGGGTAAAATAAGAGAAACAACAACAAAAGCAATACTTGCAAAACTGTTTGGTGTAAGTGAACTGAACACCTCAGGGGGGGAAAGGGGGAGGGGGGAAGGGGTTATGAGGGACAAGGTAACAAACAGTACAAGAAATGTATCCAGTGCCTAATGTATGAAACTGTAACCTCTCTGTACATCAGTTTTATAATAAAAACTTTAAAAAAAGGAAATCAAAGTCATTTGCATTCAGAATTATTATTTAAAATTATTTAGTGATGTCTATATTATTTTTAATGTAGTCTTAAAAACTTCTTTATTTCATTCTAGCTTCACTTACTCTTCTTATATTTTTATTTTCTCTACATTCGTATGTTTGGAGTTTATCTTCTTATGTAGGATTCTGAGTGTCCCCGAAGTGCTGAGGGCATTTTAAACACTACCAAGGCATTTTTTATGTGTCAAGATAATCTGAACAAATCTGATAAAGAATCTACATATGATCTTATAGCATTAATTTATATTTTCACAAAATTGGTAAGAGAAGAAATACATAGAAATAGAAGAAACTGAGTTATTAAATATACTGTTAAAGCTGAGGTGTACTTCAGTAGTAAAGTGAGATCTTAACATGTACAATAATCTGGGGGGGGGGCGGGGTTTGGGAATATGGCCTAGTGGCAAGAGTGCTTGCTTTGTATACATGAAGCCCTGGGTTTGATTCCTCAGCACCACATATATAGAAAAATCCAGAAGTGGCACTGTGGCTCAAGTCGTAGAGTGCTATCCTTGAGCAAAAAGAAGTCAAGGACAATGCTTAGGCCCTGAGTTCAAGGACCAGGACTGGCAAATTAAAAAAAAAAAAGAATCTGGGTTCCCAAACCAATTTCCTAAAAATAATTTAAATCTTTGTAAATTTCACTCTATTCATAGCTATGTCTGTCGTTTGTGTTTTTTAAGAAACATTGTTAAAAGTAACTCATAAAATTATAAGAAAGATTTTGTGCAAGTGGAATTATTGTGTGTGTGTGTGTGTGTGTGTGTGTGTGTGTGTGTGTGTGTGGTTTATATGCCAGGCCTAAACGTTTGAACTCTGGGTATGAGCACAGTTCAATGCTTGCACTGTCCCACTTGAGCCAGAACACTGTTTTCAACTTTTTAGTGGACATTGTGGGTAAGAGTCTCATTAACGTTTCTGTCCTGGCTGGCTTTGAACCATGATCCTCACATTTTTATCCTGCTTTTTAGATAGGAGTATGAAGGAATTCCTCAGGTTTTCTAATGTCAATCACTAATAATTTTCAATGTATCTGTAATTCTGAAATATTCATACCAAAGGTGATAGTAAACTGAATGAAAACAAATACCATAAATTTTGAGGGTGTACTTCCTTTCCAAATAGCATCAATTAGTGTACTCTCCACGTATGGGCAGAGAACTTCTTTAATGTGAGCTTTATAAAGCTTAGATTCTAAGTACAAGGTCATTTGGTTTAAAGTATTTTCATGCCACTTTAAAAAATGCTCAGAAATAAAAAAGAAATGAATGAAAATAAAAACTATTTTAATAATAACATTTCACATACTTTAGATATGAAGCCTTTTGTCAGTTGTATGGCTGGTAAAGATGTTTTCCCAATCTGTGGGCTTTCTGTTTATCTTGTGAGCTATGTCCTTTGCCCTGAAGAAGGACTGCAGATTGATGCAGTGCCATTTGTCCATCCTTCCCTTGATTTGTAGCATTTCCTGGTCCTTGTTAAGGACCTGTGCCAAGGAGCCCTTCTCCTACTCCTTCTTTTAGTGTTTTCAGGGTATCTGTTTTTATTTCGAGGTCTTTGATCCATTTGGAATTGATTTGGGGGCAGGGTGATATATAAGGATCTAGTTCTAGTTTGTTGCAGGTGTTGAACCAGTTTTGCCAGCATCATTTGTTAAAGAGGCTTTCTTTCTTCCATTCTATTTTTTTAGTTCCTTTAGCAAAGATTAAGTAGGTATAGTTCTGTGGGTTCATTTCTGGGTCTTCAATTCTGCTCCATTGGTCTTCAAGCTTGTTCTTGTGCCAATACCAAGCTGTTTTTATTACCATAGCTTTATAATACAGCTTGAAGTTGGGTATTGTAATTCCTCCAACACTGTTCTTTCTGCTTAGGATTGGTTTTGCTATTCAGTCTTTTATTGTTCCATATGAATTTCTGGCTTGCTTCCTCTATTTCATTAAAAAATGGTGTTGGGATATTAATTGGTACTGCATTGAATTTGTAGATAGCCTTTGGCAATATTGTCACTCAGAAGGCTAAACATAGAGCTTTCCTATGACCCAGCAGCCCCACTTTTGAGCATCTACCCAAAAGACCACAAAAAGAACATGCTAAAGCCATCAGCACAACAATGTACATCACAGCACAATTTGTAATAGCTAAAATGTGGAACCAACCCAGATGCCCCTCAGTAGACGAATGGATCAGGAAAATGTGGTACATATACATAATGGAATTTTATGCCTCTATCAGAAAGAATGACATTGCCCCATTTGTAAGTAAATGGAAGGACTTGGACAAAATTATACTAAATGAAGTGAGCCAGACCCAAAGAAACATGGACTCTATGTTCTCCCTCATAGGGAATAATTATCACAGGCTAGTCACAGCAGAGGATCACAAGAGCCTAATAGCTATGCCCTTATGAATACATAAGATAATGCTAAGTGAAATAAACTCCATGTTATGGAAATGAGTGATATATCACTGTTGTAACTGCTTTCAACATGCCATGTGAAACCGTAGCTTCTATTGTTTATGATCCTCTTGTATCCCCTTCCTGTGGCTGTACCTGCACTATCTCTGTATCTTATCTGAGTACATTGGAAACAGTATATACTGGTATTAGAACTAGGGAAGTGAAAGGAAATAACAAAACTGATAGACAAAGGATTAAAAAGACAAATGACTCCAAAAGCAATACTTTCAAAACCATTTGGTGTAAACCAACTGAACAACTCATGGGGGGGTGGGGTGTGTGAAAAAGGTAGAGGGGGAATGAGGAAGGAGTTAACAAACAGTACAAGAAATGTACCCAAGGCCTAAATATGAAACTGTAACCTCTCTGTACACTTTGACAATAAGTAAGAAAAAATAATCATAATACATTTTCAAACCAATTAAATGATGGGTTGTCACATTTTATTATTTTGTGTTGAGCTCTTTTAAAAGGCAGAGTTTTATAATTTACATTTTTATTATCAGAGCAGTGAGCACTATATGTTTTTAATTTCCTCGAGTGCTTAGAAAAAGAATCTACATTTTCCATGGTTCCCTAAACCATGGCTGTCAGATGTCAGCTAAGTAATCTAATATAAATCAGTCACAGGGGCTGGGAATATGGCCTAGTGACAAGAATGCCTGCCTTGCATACGTGAAGCCCTGGGTTCGATTCCCCAACACCACATATCTAGAAAACGGCCAGAAGTGGCCCTGTGGTTCAAGTGGCAGACTGCTAGCCTTGAGCAAAAAGAAGACAGGGACAGTGCTTAGGTCCTGAGTTCAAGGCCTAGCAATGGCCAAAAATAAATAAATAAATACATAAATAAATCAGTCAGGGTAGTTTCTTATGGAAAATGAGAAAATAATATACATAAAGTGGATGAATAAATTGATTTAAATTTACTTGTTTCGATCACCCTTCTATTGTGACCATTGATCACCATTTAATTTTAAAAATTAGCATAAAAAATTGAATAAGAAATGTACTCATTGCCTTATACATGAAACTGTAACCCTTCTCTACTACACTTTGACAATAAAGAAAAAATGCTACGAAGAGGGGTTGCCCGCCTTCCTACTACTGTTTTTATTCTTTCTTTAGTTGAATAACCTATATTTGACTTTAAATATTCAAAAAGCATAGTTTTCTAGTTTTTATGCCTACTTTTTTTGTTTTTGTGTTGCCACTCCTGGCATTTGGACTCAGGGCCTGAGCACTGTCCCTGGCTTCTTTTTGCTCGAGCCTAGCGCTCTATCACTTGAGCCACAGCGCCATTTCTGGCTTTTTTCTATATATGTGGTGCTGAGGAATTGAACCCCTGGCTTCATGTATGCTGCAAGGCAAGCACTCTATTACTAGGCCATATTCCCAGCCCTATGCCTACCTTTTAAAAAGCTATTATAAATACCTAAAAACTGTAATGAAAACACAACAAGAATAATCATAAAATATAACCTCTTTGCCTTAAGAGAAGTAGAACTTTTGGTATATGAACGATAATAAAAAATACTTATCTCCACGAGCATCTTGAACACTTTAGTTGCAATGTATAGGCCATTGATGTCTTTTTTCTTTACAGTTATTCTCAGGGAAAATATTTCTAATAGAAAGATACCTACCAGCCATGATGCAATAGGCAACAATTAAGTAGTTTACTAATGTTGCCAGACACTGAATATAGATTAAATGAGCCACTTACATTCCACTTTCAGCTTCCCTAATAAAATTAGTTTCAAATGGTAAAGGAGCACATCAATTGTTTTTGTGTTTTTTTTTTGTTTTTTATTTCATTTTTTAAATTTAATTTTATTGTCAAGGTGATGTGCAAAGGGCTTGCAGTTATTCATGTAAGGTATGAGGACATTTCTTTTCATGATTTTTACCCCCTCCCTCTTTTTTCTCCAATCATCCCCCAAACCTGCCCCTACGCCCCAAGTTGCACATTTAATTTGCAACATATTGTTTTGTGAGTATTGCTATTGTATTAGTTCACCCTTTAATCAATATAAAATGTTCTGGTACTTAAGGCAAGATGCAATTGTTTTAATCTCACAACTAGGAGAGGTTTTATGTGTTCAGTAGCCAATACTTCAGGTCTGATGTTGA
This sequence comes from Perognathus longimembris pacificus, assembly GCF_023159225.1. Taxonomy (NCBI): domain Eukaryota; kingdom Metazoa; phylum Chordata; class Mammalia; order Rodentia; family Heteromyidae; genus Perognathus; species Perognathus longimembris. Next base: position 15,686,253 of record NC_063182.1, on the reverse strand, counting down.
GGTCCTCAATCCATTTTGAGTTGATCTTGGTACATGGTGGTAGGCTAAGGTCCACTTTGAGTTTTCTACATGTGGCTGCCCAGTTTTCACAGCATCAGTAGTTGAAGAGGCTATGTTTTTTTCCATTGCATGTCTTTAGCACCTTTGTCAAATATCAGCTGACTGTAAGAATATGGCTTTTTTCTGGGTCTTCTATCCTATTCCATTGGTTTTCAGGTCTGTTTTTCTGCCACTACCGGGCTGTTTTTATTATGATGGTCTATAATACAGCTTGAAGTCTGATATTGTGATTCCTCCTGTGCTGCTTCTTTTGCCTAGAATTGCTTTGGCTATTTTAGCTCGCTTGCTGTTACATATGAAATTATGGGTTGTTTTCTTTACTTCAGTGAAGAATGTATCTGGTATCTTGATGAGGATTGCATTGATTTGTATAACATTTTGGGCAATATGGCCCTTTTCACTATATTGATTCTGCCTACCCATGGGCATGGGAGGTCTTCCCATCTCCTGGTGTCCTCTTTGATTTCTCTTTTTAGATTTTTATAGTTCTCATTAAAGAGGTCATTCACATCTTTAGTTAAATTCTTATGTAATTTATTCTTTTTTTTAGCTATTGAAAATGGTATTATTTCCATAATTTCCTTTTCTGCTTGTACATTGCCGGTGTACAGAAAAGCTGCTGACTTTTGTGGATAGATTTTGTATCCTGCTACTTTGCCAAAATGGTTTATTAGTTCTAGGGGTATGTGGACTGAGTTTTTGGGTTCCTTCAGATATAAGATCATGTCACCTGCAAATAGGGATAGTTTGATTTCTTCTTTGCAGATGTGGATCCCTTTGATGTCCTCCTCTTGCCTTATTGCTATGGCTAGGGATTCCAGCACTATGTTGAAAAGAAGTGGGGAGAGTGGGCATCCTTGTCTTGTTCCTGAGTTTAGGGGGAATGATTTTAGTTTCTCCCCATTTAACATGATATTAGAGGTTGGTCTGTTGTATATGGCTTTTATTGTTTAAAAGAATAGTCCCTCTATTCCTGTTCTTTCCAGGGCTTTTAACATGTATGGGTGTGTTGTATTTTGTCAAAGGCTTTTTGGTCATTGGCTGAGATAATGATGTGGTTCTTGGTCTTAGCTCTGTTGATGTCGTGAATTATGTTTATTGATTTGCTGATGTTGAATCATCCTAGCATCTGTGGGATGAAGCCTACTTGATCGTGATGTATACTTTTCTTGATAAGTTTCTGGATCCTGTTAGCTAATTTTTGTTGAGATTTGTATCTATGTTCATTAGTGATATTGGTCTGTAATTCTCTTTTTTTGTATGTGTCTTTGCCTGGTTTGGGGATGAATATGATATTAGCTTCACAGAATAAGTTTGGGATTTCTCCCTCTGTTTTTATTTCGAGAAAGAGTTTGAGGAGTATTAGTACTAGCTCCTCACTGAAGTTTTTATAGAATTCATTGTAAATCCATCCCCACCTGGGCTTTTCTTTCTTGGGAGGCTCTTGATTACCCCCTGTATCTCGCTGTAAGTTATTGGTTTATTTAGTTGATTAATTTCTTCTTGATTCAGTTTGTGCATTTATACTTCTCTAAGAATTGATCTATTTCTGTAAAATTTTCATTCTTTAGTGAGTAAAGGTTCTGGAAATAGTTCCTTATAATTGTTTGAACATCCTGTGTATTTGTTGTATTTTTCCAGTGGAGTCCCTGATCTTACAGATATGAGTCTCTTCTCTTCTTTTTTTTTTTTTGTCAGTCTAGCAAGGGGTCTGTCAATTTTATTTATTTTCTCAAAGAACCAGCTTTTAGTCTTATTTGTTGAATGGGCTTTCTATTCTCAATCAGATTTATCTCTTCTTTAATCTTTGTGATCTCTCTCCTCCTAGTCATTTTAGATTCAATTTTTTCGTTTCTCCAGTCGATTTAGCTGCATCATGAGGTTATTTACCTGTTCTGATTCCATTCTTTTAATGTGTGCACTGAGGGCAATGACCTTGCCTGTCAGTAGTGCCTTTTCTATATCCCATAGGTTTCTTTGTGATGTATTTTCATTATCAATGTGTCTTATGAACTCATTAATTTTGTTCTTAATTTGCTCTGTGACTGAAATATTAGATAACAGTGAGGAGTCTGGACTCCAAATATTTGTGTAGTTTCTACAGTATCCTTTGTTATTGAGGGCTACCTTGATTCCACTGTGATCACATAGAATACATGGCATAATGTCGGTACTCTTGTATTTGCTGAGGTTCTTTGTGCGGACAATGATATGACCTATTTTGGAATATGTTCCCTGGGCTGTAGAGAAGAATGTGTATTGAGTCTCTGTAGAGTGAAAAACTCTGTACAGATCTGTCAGATCCATGTGGGATATGGTGTTACTTAAGTCTTCGGCTCCCTTGCAAATCCTCTGTGTGTTGGGTATGTCTCTTGGAGAGAGTGGAGTATTAAAATCTCCCACGATGAATGTATTTGTGTATATCTTGTTCTGTAGTTCTGAAAAACTTGTTTGACATATTTAGGGCTTCTTTTGCTCAGTGAGTACAAATTTATCATGGTGATGTCTTGTTCCTGGATTTTTCCTTGCATTAATACATATTGTCCTTCTTTATCTTTTTGAACTGAAATTAGAATGGCTACCCCTGATGTTTGGTAGTTGTGTTTTCTTGGAAGATCTTGCTCCATCCTTTCATTCCAAGCCTGTTTTTGTGCTTTGCTGTAAGATGGGTCTCTTGAGGACAACAGATAGCTATGTTTTGTCTGAGAATCCACTCTGCCAATTTTTCCTCTTTATCGGAGCATTCAATCCATTTATATTTAAAGAGAATGTGGGTAGGTGTGGTTTTGTTCCCTTCCATTTTCCTGTTAGGCTGTGTTTTGCTTCTTTTCTTTCTTTTCTTTCTTGTCTTTATTGAGCTGTTTCTCCTATTGGGCACTGGCTATTGTAGTTTCTAAGTGTTTCTGTTTAGAGGCCATGCATGTTTTCTGTTAGGTGGGTTTCTCCTCTTAGAATTCTCTGTAAGGCTGTTTTTGTATTTTTTTTTCACATATTCCTTTAGTTTCTCTTTACTATGGAAAGATTTGGTTTTTCTCTCAGTAGTAAATTCTAATTTTGCTGGTTATCTAAATCTCAGTTGGCAGTTATTGGCCTACAGGACTTGGATGTTATTCTTCCAGGCTCTTTGTGCATAGTAAGTTTGGAGAGGTCTGCCATGATTCTGATATTTTTTCTGTTGTAATATAGTTCTTTCTTTGTTTTGACTGCATTTAGAATACGTTCTTTGTTAAAATCTGTAGCCCTGACTATGATGTGTCTGGGGTGTTTCTTCTAGGGTCTGGCCTGCTAGGTATTCTATATGCTTCTGTTATTTGGGTGAGGTTTACCCTTTTGAGATTAGGGAAATTCTCTGTAATAATTCTATTGAATATGTGTTATATCCTCTGCTCTGATACTCCTCTACTTCATCTATTCCAATTATACTCATATTATATCTCTTCTCCTTGTCCACTGACTCTTGGATTAGTCTGCCCTGGAATTTGACAGTTTCTTGGAGTGCGATAATCTTCTGGTCCTTATCAGCTGAATCATCATCCAAAAGAGAGACTTGAGATTCAAGATGATCCATTCTTTGTGATGTGGCTTCAAGTGTGGTTTGCATTGAAGCAACTGAACTGTTTATGGTTGCCAGATCAGCTCTCATTGTGGTAATTTCTTTTTTAAATGAGTTGTATTTTGATTCCATTTTTCATGCATTTCATTTCTCAGGATATTAAGGTATTTTTTAAATGAAGAGTAGACTGTATCTATTTTTGCTTCCATTTCTTTCTTGACTTCCTGAAGATCCTTCAAGAATTCCATTCTGAATTCCTGGAATTGTTTTTTTTTTTAATTCATTCCTGAGGCTTTTGAACATTAGTGCTATTTTGGCCTCAAGTGTTTTTTATTCTCCATCTCTTCTTTGATTGTACTGTTTTTGGAGCTGATGAGTTGGCTTGACTTTTCATAAAATTTGTAATATTTCTTTGTGATTTACGTATCTGGGATGAAGGAGTTATGGATTCTTGATTCCCTTCTGCACTTCCTTTCATGGGCCTGTAGGTGACAGTCTTGGCCTGGCTTTGTGCTTGTTCCCTCTGCTCCACCAGTGGGGACTTGTTTGTATCCTGAGTTCTGCTGTTGAAACTTACTGCCCTATGGGTGAGTATGACTGTCTTGGTTGTTGCCAATGCGGTTACCCTCGCTGCAGTTAAGGGTGGGTAAGTTCTGTGGCTTACTCTGTGGGCCCGTGTTCTGCCTCCATGCTGTACAAACCCTTCTGAGCCCCTGTTGTGGGTTTGTGGGTGGCTGATTCTGCGTGGCATGGAGATTTTTCTTGTTTTTTATTTCTTTCTCTGCTAGTTGCTGAGGGTCAAAGGAGCTTGCCTCTCAGAGTGAGTGTTGCCGCTGAGGGGTGGCTCACCTGCCTGTGTGGAGTGTGCCTATCAGAGCGGAAGTTGCCGCTGAGGGACAGCTTGCCCACCTGTGCACTCCCGAGGGGGAGTGGGTTTGGGACCCTCCTGCTGGGGGGCTAGAACTCTGACCCACAGCAGCTCTCTGGGGGCACATGCGTGTGAGCTCTCGTGCTTCTTTAAGGGGCTCTGCTGCCCCAGATTGTTGGAAGGTGCTTATGCCCTCTTGCAAATCAGCTGTGAGGGCTGTATGCATGGACCCAAGCAGGTTCAAGTGTCTGGATATGGGTGGTGCCCATGGCTTTTCTGTGCCTCCGCTGTGAGGTGGGCATGTGCTTGGGCCCAGGTGACCCTGCTAGGCTGGTATTGCACAGGAGTGCGAGTGCAACTGTTGTCAAAAAATCCATGCAAACCCGAACGCCTAAAGCAGAGGTCTAATGCCTACCAGTCCCTGGGTCCCTGCTGGGCGGCTGGTGCTTGCAGATTCAGGCTCCCCAGCTGGGGCTTTGGGGGACACTGGCCTAATGTGTCTCCCATCCACTTTGTTGGGAGTTGCTCCATCCACTGCTATCTCATGTGTTCTCCCAGGAGCTGTAGGGTTGGATTCAAGAGCCACCTGATATGGAGCTCTTTGTTCCCTCGGTGCGGGGAGGGAGAGGGAGGGGGCTCTAGTTTTTTTGTACCCTTGTGATGAGCTTTACATCAGGTTTTGGGTCTCTCCCAGAGTTGATCTCCCATTTGGGTGTGTGTGTGGGGGGGGGGGGGGAATGGGGAACTTACTAGTCCTGGATTATGTGTGTCCCGCATTGCATTGGGATTTTCCAGGGCAGTGTATGGCAGTGGTTTGATGGTGGGGTGGCCCTGCTCTCCCTGCCCATGGGCCCAGCTCCCTTGCTGTTGTCTGGTCCTGGCCCATTTGGTCCCACATTGCTGTCTGGCTTGGTCCAGTCTGCGCATGGTCTGAGTGCCATGGAGCTCCTGTTGTCTGGTCTCTGCACTTATGGCGGGACTTTTCTGCTGTTGCTTCTGCACTTACTGAAGATCTGTGGTAGTTTTGTAATTCTTAAATAGTGTTTCTACTATAGCATCCAAATATTAACTTTCTTAAATGGATTTCCAGCATTTTCTTCCTTCTAATTTATTTTCCCCTCTCTGGCCACTTGAGCTTTGTAGCACTCATTAACCTCCTAGGAAACAACTAATCAAAACAAAGATTGTGTCATTTTGCCACTTACTGCAAATCAAAGTAGCAATGGAGTTAAGGAGTTGCTTCTAATTTGCTTACTGAAAAATTTTAATCATTGACAAATATTTTAGTAGACCATTATAAGCCACAAGAGCCATAAAACTAAATAGATCCTTAACCACACTAGACATTCTGAAGATGCATGAAAATATCAAGATCCATGAACTTTTAGAAAAGACTTTCACACCTTTGCCCTATATATACAAATTTTATATTTTCATATAAAGTGACATTTATTTCCCCCACAAACACAGGCAGGGCATTTGGTTTAATTATGTTAATAAATACTTATAAACTGCAAAAACATACTTATAAAACTTATTTATTACTTTTATGATATTTCCTCATGAAAAAAATCATCATTGAATAAAACATCAAAAAATAAAACCTTTCACAAAATTCAGATTCAATGATACAATATTTGCCTTATAATTTCTAGAAAGAGCAAGGCAAAAAAGATTATAGAAATTTCCTAACAGGTAATTTGAGGGAAAGAGACAGGAAAACTTCCTAGTACAATTTGAAGAATGAGTAAACACATACACATAAAAGGGGTGAAAAGTGCAGTTAAGAGGAATGGTTCTGTTTTCTGGCTTGAACACTAGGTAAAAGACTGTCATTAACTTCATTGAACACTGCAGGAAAGGGAATAATCTCAAATGTTATAAATATGATTAATTGAATCTCAAAATACCTACAGCTTAGGCAATAGTTACAATGTGCTATGTTCTGTATTAACTATGATTCTTTAGCATTATAAATCCTAAAATTATTCTATTTTAAATGCACTTATCTTAATTATTATAAATGCAGCAGCTGAAGTAAGGAGAAGTCCAGTTAATATCCAACATTCTGTGTGGCATAGATTCTGTTATGCATTGTTAATTTATTTAAAAGGAAAAATTCATTATTCACTTTTTAGAAATCCATTAGATATCCCCTAAAGATTAGATATTATTCCTGCTATGGACTAAATTTTGTCTTTCCAGAATTCCTAAAAATTTAATTTATAAAGCAATTTCTTTTGGAAATGAGGACTTTGGGAGAGTATTAGTTTTATGCTGTAAAATGAATAGAGCCATCATGAGTTACGTACTCTCATGCGAAGGGACATCAGCAAGCTTATTCCTCACACCTCCATCTCTCATTGGAAAGAAACAATGAAGTGACTTCTCTATCTCAGCAGGATGGCATTGTCACTTCAAATCAAACATGCTGTTAGCTTGATCTTGTAACTTTGCCTCACAAACTGTAATACAGCAGTTATTACTGTCTAAGCAATCCATATATAATAACTTGCTCTGGGACCCTAAACTAATATCAATGCATTTCTGACCTTAAGTACTACACCTCAAGGAAAAGTTTATAAATCAAACCTATTTTTTAAATCATTCCCATGAAAATGTAAAACACATTTCCAGAATGGGTTAAGAGGTCTTTTGTGCAAAGTTATGCACATGCTTCACAAACAACATGATTGGTATTCATACACATAAAGAGAGATGGCAATTCATTGAACAAACATAAAATGCTGTACAAAGAATATTAGGTCTGGAAACCAGCTAATGTTTGATTAGCTTTGCCAAAACAACTTATAACCTCAGTATCCATTTTCTGGCTACATATTTATTTAGCTATTTGAAGTTTATTCACATATCTACTATCCAAAAGTTTACAAAATTTTGTAGGGAAAAGTAATTATCAGAGTAGTAATGTATTCATACCCAGAACTTTCTAACGAGAAACATGCTGGATAGTGGTTAAGTGTAGTGATGTAGATTACTGAGGAAATGTGGATTACTGAGGAAGACCAATCACATAAACTGAAAGACATGAAAGAGTAAATCCTGTGCTCCATCTAAAAGTTTGTGAACTGTTTAAAATAAAAAGGCAGATAAATAAAAAAAGAATATTAAGAAAAACGGTTTCCTTATGCTCCAAACATCTTTACTGTGTCTCTCTTGCCACAGTTTCCCAGGATTTCAAGCTGAAATCTACTGAGCCAATTCCACTAAGATCAGTGGGCATTTTTACTCCATCTTAAACTAACCTAAAGCCCCCATTCTAAAACAACAACAACAACAACAACAACAAAACAACCAACAAAAAACCCCCAAGATCTGTGGGATTAAATCATGCGACAGAAAACCTGTAAGAGAAAAGTTTCCAGATCTGCCTGAAGAGCAAAGAAAAGAGGGTGAGTTTGGTTGGGTTATCATTGCTTCTAGAAATATGCCTACCTTAATCTGATTACAAGTATTATTAAAATTCCCTTTGCAGTCTATAAAAGATGAGCTTTTGTCACTCACAGAATTATTTCTATATTTTTGCCCCTGTTTTATTAGGTAAATGTATACATTTGTTCACTTCATTTTGCAGTAGATAGTTGCTAAGAGCATGAAAAATAAAGATCCAGTTTTCATAATTATTTCAAGAAGATTTAAACATCATTATAACCTCAGTAATTTGACCTTAGACTACATGATGAGAATCTCATACATATCAATGATAATGCCATTGTATAGGATTTTATGGCAATAAAAATGGTTAAATGGGGATATATACATATATGTATATATGATATATGATATATAATATATATCATATATCATATATAACATATGTAATGTGTGTAGTGAGTGTAGTTTGCTTGTGTGTGGGTGTGTGTATGTGTGTTTACACCAGAATAGTGCCCTGGGAATACAATATAATTTCAATAAATATTTATTAACATAAGGATTTCAAATAATATCACTTTTTCAATAATATGAGTATTTCAAACATTTATACTTAAGAGACAAATAGATGCTAATAATATAGACTTGAACTGCTAATCTGTAATTTCAAACAGTTTTTCTGAAACCTATGAGTAACAATATATTACACATGGTGAATAAGCAAGCCTATACAAATACACTGAATAAAAAGATATATTAGCAAATACCTGGTTCTATAGATGTATTTAACATTTCTCTTCTATTTTCCTTTTAGCTGTTAACAACATCACTCTAAATTGAGTTTGCATCCTCCACTCAATAGTAATACATTTTAATCTTTGCATTTCATCTGCTTAGCATTTCCACAATAAAATGATCACTATTACCCACACCAAGTGTTCAACCAGTTCTCATTACAGCTTCATCTATCTGTTGAGGGAAAAAGGCAATACTAAAATAATGCACATCCTTTAACCACAAGTCTAGAGTTTCTGGATAGGGAGTAGGTTACATTTTTATTACTATGCAAGTACTACAGATTACTTACATTTGCAGTTCCTTGTTTTGAATAATATGCTTAAGTTCATAAGTGACACCTTTGACTATTTAAACAAAGTTGATGGGCAAAATTATTAGTAAACTTGTTACTACTACTTTTACAATACACCTTCGTATTAATCTTAATATGTTTACAGTTTTATGATTTTTGTGTTTTGCAATCAAATTCAGTTGGGGTTGGTGAATAAAATATTGACGTTAACATGGAATATCTTCAAAGGTCAGTTTGATTAAACTTAAATATCTTGTTTTGAACAGATATTGCTGATTAGTTTTTTAAAGGTTGAAGAGATTAAGTTGCGACTTCAGCTAGCTGGCAGCATTTGAAGCTCTTGGTCGACTTCACATTGGATTATGACTGAGTTAGCAGAGGCATGTGGCAGAGGCAGTGTGCCATATACTCCATCACATTTATAATAATATCCTCCAATTGTACAAGTGGAGCTAAAAAGTAACCAAGAGGACTTCATGAATTTACATATGAATATAAATGGTTCAAGGGTTATAAAAGGAAATTATAGTAAGGAAGCAAGTCATGTATGAATATCAATGAATTCATCTTGTCATTTGTCATTAACTTCATTCTGAAAACATTAAGAAAGTAGTTGTGGCACTCTCTTCATTTTTCCACCAAAAAAGTATAAATATAATTTTCTCATTATAATTTTATAAAATTATAATGATAAGAACAAAATTACCTGTAAGGTCTGTCCCCTGAGGGCTCCATGCAGATGTACCCCCACCTCATTAAGTCTCCATCTGGGTAACCAACAGACCGGGAGGCAGTTAATTCCCCCTTCCCTGAGGTCACATACTAATCCACCTGGCCACAGCCCCTGCCCCTGCCCTAGATAAGGCTGGGTGGAGGGGGTTGCCCCTTCTGTCCTTTCTCTCTGGCTATGCATCTTCTCATCCACAGGTTAGCAGTTCTGTAATAAACTTTTCTCTCCTGACTGAATACTGCGTGGCGTTCTCCTTTACCGGCTACCTACTTTGAAAACCTAACATTATCGACACTGTTTTATAACTGATATACTAGTTTATACATCTCACAATAAAAGTGGTACACTCAGATTTTGGAGATAAGCATCAGAATTAAAGGCCCCTACCTCCTGATTCCTCTGGCTCATACATGCCCATCAAGCATCAGACCCATACTGTGAATCTTCCCTCATTCTCGCTGTTTTGTATCTACATCCGGATTCCTCATGATTTGGCTCTTACACTTTTCTTTTTCTTTTTCACTGCCTTGGCATGTTATAAGATCATTTATAGTCAAGCAAAATCCAGCAATTTTATCTTAGCATATGTGTGACCAATTGAGATATACTGTAACAAACAACAAGCTATCAAGTAGAGTGAGTAGGATGAAATTCAGAAATGTTGTCAGAGTAGCATGTAGTAGATGACTTGTGAAGAACAGTAGGAAGGAAGAGAGACCATAGGGAAGATCAGTCTAAGGTGCAGTATCTGGAATGCTTAAACAAAGTGAATCTGTGATTCTGACACAAAGAAATTTTAGTTCTTTAATATAATTGATATTATTTTAAAACAAGTTTACCAAACTACTTATTTATAACCTGTTTATTTTGAATTCAAGTCTTCACAGTTATGTAAAAATCTACTCAACAAAAAAAAGAAATAAATCAATAGGATACCTATTGGCCATGTGGACATGTTACCAAATGCTACATATTCCAGTTCTACAGAGCTGTGACATGGAAATCTATTGTCTGAATTTTCTCTACACTTAAAGTCAAATGTGTATCAATGAGACATTGCTGTCATGATTGATATTCAGCATGGAATGTAGGCCCAGTTATTTCTCAGACAACACACTTTATATACAAAGGAGTCCTATGATTTTGGATGGATATCTATGTCCAATTTAACATTATTTTGTGAAGTCACACAATTCTATAAAATTAGGAAAGTTTATTTTTGCAGTATATGGATAACTTCTACTTTACTATGGCTATTCATCATATGGAAGAAGCAGGCAAACCAGAGATAACACCAACATAATAACCCCAAAGGTTCCTTTATGACGATTTCCAGAGCCTGAGATACTGGTTAACTCAGTGGGATTTCACATCTAGACACACTCTGGTCACTCCTTTGAATTAAGAGAGCTCTTCATCTTTGATGAGTGGAAAAGGAGGATCTTAAACAGGTCGAGTTTAAGGAGGGAGATGGAGAGTTTATTTCACATTGTATTCTTATTGCATCATTTACCCAATTGTTTTTAGAGTTGTATTATCTTAAGGAGGGGATGCTTTCTAGCTATTTTTCTTCTATCTCCCAGAAAATTTAGCACTCCACCATTCTCGAATATCCTTGTCTGTATTTTTTCACTTATTACTCAAAAAGTTCTGTGTCTCAGCTGAGCTACTAATATAGGTCAAAACACCATTTAACATCAGTGACTATGAGCTGTTTATTGGCATTCTTTTTTTTTTTTTTTTTTTTTTTTTTTTTTTTGGCCAGTCCTGGGCCTTGGACTCAGGGCCTGAGCACTGTCCCTGGCTTCTTCCCGCTCAAGGCTAGCACTCTGCCACTTGAGCCACAGCGCCGCTTCTGGCCGTTTTCTGTATATGTGGTGCTGGGGAATCGAACCTAGGGCCTCGTGTATCCGAGGCAGGCACTCTTGCCACTAGGCTATATCCCCAGCCCTATTGGCATTCTTTTTACCCTCCCACCAAGATGTAAAGGAATTTAAAAATATATAATAAATTAACATCACTGTACTGGAACATTCTACTCACTTTATAATTTAAATAATGTCAGTAATTATGCTCTATTTTTTCATTCTTTTTTAACTAAAAAAAAATATTGTCAAGATGAAGTACTAGGGGTTACAGTTACATATATTAGGTAGTACATTCCTTGTCCAACTTGTTAATCCCTACCTCATTTTCTCCGACCTTCCCTCCTCCCCAACCCGGTCCCTTCCCCCCACTGTACAGTTACTTAAAATATATTGTCTTGTATGCATTGCTGTTGCACTGGTTTGCTTTAACTTTGTCTCACCATTTTACCTTCCCTAATTCAGACAGACATATATAAACCCAGGGTATCAGAATCAAATACAGTGACAATATGAGCTAAATCATAGGGAAGATGAACTGAAGAAAAAGTAAATCATTTTGCATAGTATGATAAAAATAACAACACCAATGATATAACACCTTTTTTTCCTTATTTTGTAGATCATTTCTCTTTGCATCACCTTATGTGTTCATATGTACATAGCAACTGAGCTATTGGGATTATCTGGGATTATACGTATAGAACTATCCTATACATATACTAATTATTACCAATAAAGGAGACCATAGAGTTTACGTTTCTTTGGGTTAGGTTCATGTCACTTGTATGATTTTTTTTATGTCTTTCTATTTTATTATGAATGGGTCAATGCCATTCTTTCTGATAGAAGCATAGAATCCCATTTTGTGTGTGTGTGTGTGTGTGTGTGTGTGTGTGTGTGTGTGTGCATAGCATAATTTCTTGAACTATTCATCTACTGAAGGGCATCAGGGTTGTTTCTATATTTTAGATGAGGTAAATAATGTTGCTATGGACAAGGTTGTGCTGGTAGCTTTAATATGTCCTTGTTTGTGATCCTCTAGGTAAATGCCCAGAAGTGGGAGTGCTGGGTCATAGTTTTCATTATAATCATTAGTTGCCTCACATTTTAATTGCATTATGTAAAGTATTGATAAGCAGTGATTGAGAAGAAATTGTGACCTACTGAGAACTTCCTGGTAAATTCAAACCTTAGCTGTGGGTCTCTGAGCAAATGTGCGCACAAAATAATTAACAAATATTGTTAAATAGAACTTTTAAGGATGTTAAAGGATAATTACATACATATACATACATGTAGCAGAAATAAAATTTATCTTTAATTTTTAATATTTAAATATAAATTGCCTATATTCATCCATATTCAGCTTATAAGGTTATAGTAATTGTTATCTAGTCATCATTCTATTAGTCCATCCATCCACTAACTAATTAGTTTACATCTATGCAGAAAGATATATCCTAATCATCAGAAATATAGAATATTTTTACATTTTTCTACTAAAAATATTTTCAATCTTCTGTGATTTTCTTCCCAGATTCTGTCCATAATATATCTATATGTACCATTGTAGTCATAGTTATTCTGAACTTTCTTTCTGCTAACATGGTTTATAATGAAAAGATATTTCTTGTATAACAAAATATATTTTATATACTGAAGTTTCAATACGAATTTGGGAACACACAGGATAAACACAGTCACTCTCTCCCACACACAGTCTAATAAATAGTCTTTTTCAAACAAGTATTTTCTTCTTCATGATTCACTTCAGTATTGGTTTTAATGGTACTACCAATCTTAGGTTGTTGTAGAACTCATTGTACATTATTTTAATTCCTGAAAATACTTTATTCTTGAGTCTCCTTGATAATCTGTAGTCATGGTTGATCATTCTGCTATTTTCTGAAGGCCAAAGTGTTCACTAACTGATTTTTACACCTGAAGGCCATTTGTCTGATGCTGTCATTTTTTAGGTACTGGTGTCAATGTTAACATAGCTACAAGTAGATATTGCCTCAAGAAAACACACAAATCATTTCTGGTTAAAAGGAGACTATGTCTTTGCTAAAACTGCTGGTGCATCAATTGTCTGTGAGAACTGCTGACAGGATTATTTTTCATTTGTAACCTTGGGAAAATAATTCATCTACATCATAAATGCCCTTTGAAGTCAGCAGTAAACATAAATAGGTTGCCAAAAGAAATTATTTTGTAATCTTTTACAACATATATAATAGCGTATTCTGATATAGCCCTGTATAAAGATTTATAGGCTGGTGAATGGCACAAAAATTCTGAGAGAGAAATAGATTCATCATTTACTTGCCTATGAAGTTTGATGTTGTTTAGTTACAGAGTATACTATTTATAATAGAACAAAAATTAAGAATTAAATTTTTTCTTTGGATTTGTTTCTTGAGAAATTAATATAGAAGATGACTTTTAAAATTTTATTATCAGGTATTATTTTGACCACTGAATATAATTTATTTTCGTTCTTTTGTTAGAATAAAATATTCAAAGGCTATATTTTCACTTTTATATTACTTCATTCCTTACCTCAATAAAAGGGAAATGATCTCATCACAGGAAATGCATTTCTGACCAATTAATGAATAAATAGACCTAGGAAATTATTCAATAGTGAAGAATAATGAACTAGGGTAGACTTTCAATGCTAAAGTAACAATCATTGATGATTAATTTTATTAGGTGGCATATTATAGATAACTTTTTTCTAATTCAGTATCCAAAGTATTTCTAAATGAGGTTTTCAGAAAATTTTATACTTAAGCGTGGTTTTTCTGTCGTTATCAAATTAAGTTTGGGAAATGAGCATATTTAACATAAATATGATCAAATCAAATAATTGTGTCTCTTTTAACTAATATGTTTTTAAATGTGATTTATTCACTATATCTATTTTAACATTCTTTAAATGCAACAGAATCTCACTCTATAAAATATATTTTTCTCAATTCATGTATGTTGCCATTATTTGAATATGAGTTAAAATTTAAATTATTAGGGATCGTCCTTTTGTAAGAACAGAAGTTATAAAATTTAAATTTGCTTCATTACACAGAGAATCTTAACATTCAGAGATTTAATAATAAATTTAATTATTATTTAATACCACTTAAATAATAGTTACATTTTTTACTAATAAGGAAAATATTACTTACTGGCTCCATGACAGAGTATGTGTACTTGAATGGTTTTCCCTCAGAATGTTATTGGATTACAGATAAATCAATTCATATTTATTGCTCATATTCCAAAAATACATAAATATACCACATGCTTAAGAAACTCTTAAAAGTCTGTGTGTAAAAATAAGAACAGATGATGATACCAAGGTCATCTTATGATACCAGTGTTGTTAAGAACGTGACTCAGTCCCAAACTCTACAAAGTGGAAAATGAAGAGGGGCCTCTATTGTCCAAGAAGCATAGACAGTCTTATATCATTAATATATTTTTGGTACCAGAAAAATTCACAAAATGAATGAAAATTTAAATCCCATCTTTAAATGTCTCATGGCTGAAAGAAGAAAACGTAAAACGAATATAAAAGGCAAGTAACATGTGTTTTTAATATCTAAATCGTTAGAAGTCAGTAAAATTGGTTTTATGGATAATACTATATATATTATATATAGTATTATATACAGTATACTATATGATATCATATTATATATTATATACAGTATACTTTGTATTACATATATTACATATATTATATATTACACATATAGTATACTGTATATAATATATAGTATATTATATACTATATAATATATATTACTATAGATACTATATACTATACTATTATATATATACTATATATTATATTACCTATAATATATAGATTGAATTCCTTAAATTATGGGTAATGTTAATTATACTAGAAAATTTCAGTTTTAATGAATAGTCTTTATTTCAAACATTAAAAATAGATTAACAATAGTTGCAAAATTGAAAGATAATTTTTGAATGTAATACCAAATAAGCCAGATACAAATAAAGAGAACTAAGAAATTCAAACTTAATGTGCAAATTTGTAATTAGGTAAACAATTTTCAGAGATTGAAATGCAGAGGTTGTGAGGAAGAAACAAAAACAGAAATCCAAAGAGAATAAAAATTAATCTTGTTAAGAATAAACACACAGCAAGGTAGACATTTCATACAATTGCACTGAATGATTTTTATATTGGTATATGCTAAGGAGCAGACATGGAAATTACTACTAAATATTACATGGAAAACGATGTCTAAGGCTATTTGAATTCTTAAAGTATTAAATAAATTGATGCAATGATCTTGTGAGAATGAAACTTCATGTTTTTAAGAAAAGGTATTTTAGTCATTTAAAAACATTCTTCAGAGAATATGCAAATTGAACAAATATTTTCCCTCTTATTTTTCTCTGAGGACAGTCGAGCTGTGATGTCAGATAATTATATTTATAAATATAGATGAAAATATTCACAACATATATATCAGTACACGGAAGCAAAATAAAACAAACCAACAAACCTCATTTGTCATAAAAGAAAAAAAAACTGGATCAAAGTTAATTACTAGTAAGTAAGCTAGGCCTATTGTAACAAAAGTGCAAAACTAACACACAATCACAGTTATAGATTTATATATAAAATATGTATATTTACATTTCTTATATGTATAGGCACATAAAAATGCATTAGTATATAAACATATTTGCATGTACTTATCTATTATATATTTTATTTAATAATAAGAATTTATTATACAATTCAAAAAACATTTATGATTTATTGGAACATTCTAAGTCTAGGAATAAAGTGAAGAGAAATTCCTAACTTAGGTAATGGACTCTACCAGACAAGAATATTTGAGTAATGAGAAAACATTCATTATCTTCTCTTTAAAATCAATAAACAGCAATGGCAATTAAGCAACGTCGTGCTTCCTTTAACTGAAGTTCATCTCATATAATATTATTTTATATGATCATTCATTTGTACAGTTATTGAACTTGTCCACCACTCCTATGCATAGCCTACTTTGGCCTCTGTATATTAATGACTAGGGTCCTATATAGTTTATCATGTCCTAATGGGTCAGTGTGTGTGCATATATTTTATTTATTTTCATCATTCAGTATGTTTACTGTAGATTTATAGGCACATTCCAGTTACCGCAAATGAAGGGAGGGTACATAAAATGTGAAATAAGGATAAACAAATAGAAGAGGGATAGTCACTAGACACTGTGCCTAAAATGGACTGGATATCTTGTGGGTAGAGACAGGAGGGAAAGACTGGGAGAGAAACCGAAGGAAAGACATGGTACAAAAAAAATTGTACACATTATTCATTACTTGATTCTGGCAACTCTAACCCTTCCGTATACCAACTCTACACCTACAATTTAAAAAATCAATAAAAAAATCATGCATATTTGGTACCACTATTTTAATTCATTGTTGACCATTAAACTGTGAAGAAAGAAGACAAAAAATAAATAAAGTTTTGAGGAATGAAAGGAAAAATAGAATCCTTCCTCAAACAATTTAATTTTCTATGTAGTAAATTCCAAGAAATTATTTTTTATTTAATTTTGTTGTCAAGGTGATGCACAGAGGGATTACAAATACATACATAAGGCAGTGAGTATATTTCTTGTCATACTTGTTACCCCTTCTTCATTTTTCTCCCACCTTCCTTCCTGCTGCCCCTCCCCCCAGTTATATAATTAATTTTCAACATATTGTCTTGTGAATATCAGTGTTGCATTGGTTAGACCTTTTATCCTTTGTCTCACCATTTTGATGTTCCCCTTCCCATCCCTAATTCAGGTAAACATACATAAAATACCCAGGTACCAAATCAAATACAGTGGCAACAGGGAATAAACCATAGGAAAGAAAAGCAAAAGAAAAAAGAAATAATTTCACACAATGTATTAAAAATAACAACAAAAAGCCTCTTGTTTCCATATCTTGGAGTTCATTTCACTTAACATCATTTTATAAGATCATATGTACACAGCAATTGAGCTTTTGTGATCCGCTACTAGCAATACCAGACATATACCAATTATTAAAAATGAGGAAAACTATGGAATCTATGTTCCTTTGGGTCTGGCACTTCAGTTAATATTATTTTTTCCAAGTCTTTCCATTTCCTTATGAATGGGGCAATGCTATCCAAAAAATTCCTTGTGAACTTTTAAAAAATGGAAATTTAGCAGATCATAATTTATATACAGCATATATTTATATGTTATATGTATGTATATTTACATATAGTATCTACTTACTTTACTTGTTATATATTTAGCATATGATAATATATACATAGTATCAGAGTCAGGAAATGTAAGAATATTCTGAAAGACTATTTGATTAACCACACTTTGCAAATGATGTAATGTCATTCTTCCTAATGGATGAGTAAAATTCCATTGTATATATATTCCCCTTTTTCTTGATCCATTTGTCAATTGAGGGCCATCTGTGATGATTCCATACCTGGACTATGGTGAATAGTAATGTGATGAACAGGGTTAGGCAGTACCTTTACAAAATTAAGAAAATTGAGGGCAGAAATTGTCTTGGGAAGGATAAAGAAAATGATTAAAAGAGTGATATTGATCAAAATAGTTTGTATATATAAGTTGATTTGTTGAATGGTAACTCCTTTGTAAAAATTACATACATATATTAAAAAGACAGTTTAAATACAACGACAGTCCTGAAATTCAGAAGGAGGGGGGGAAGGAGGAGAAGGAGGAATGGAGGGGGAGGAAGAAGAGGAGGACAAGGAGAAAGAGGGGGAGGGGAGGAGAAGGAGAAATTATCTGTCTCTCTCCAGTCATAGAAGAAAGAGAGTGTCCCTGGCTGTGGCCATGAAAAGACGAAACTAGCAAATGACCAAAGAAAAAGAAATTGAAACCAGTACCTCTAGTTCCTATGTTTCATTGCTATCTTACTTGTAGTTTCCAATTTTTAAAACCAAAACCCTAAACCAATATTGCTTAGGCAAGGGAGTCCATGAAGGCAGATCCATGTCCCAATAGTAGGGAGCAGAAAAGAACTGGAGGGGCTGAGGGCCTGGTACATAGAGAGTAACAAGCACACTCATACATTTAATTCTCAGGTTCCAATGATGGTGACAATACAAATGTTTGCTCTACCTTTCATCTGTTAGTATTGAACAGATGCCACTCAGTAATGCTTGATTACTGAATATTGGAATATTTTTGGCCCAAAGTGTCCATTCTATAAGGAAATAGGGATAAGTAACATAATAGAGTAAAATCCAATCATAATTTGAAGAAGTTTCAGGAGAAATTAAGATGGCAAAGAATTTGCTTTGCCTGAGTGTCTTCAATGAATCTGCCCATATATCTATATCGGAAGTTTCCAAGGTCCACTTCTATGATAGCAATCTCTTAACCTTAGTCCATGTGTTAGCATTGCACAACTGCAACCAAGCCTTGGATCCTAACTTTGCGTTGTCTGATATTTCAGCACATTTATTCTGTGAGCCTCAAAACTTGTGAAGTTTAGGGGCTGGGGATATGGCCTAGTGGCAAGAGTGCCTGCCTCATATACATGAGGCCCTGGGTTCGATTCCCCAGCACCACATATACAGAAAATGGCCAGAAGTGGCGCTGTGGCTCAAGCGGCAGAGTGCTAGCCTTGAGCAAAAAGAAGCCAGGGACAGTGCTCAGGCCCTGAGTCCAAGCCCCCCAAAAAACTTGTGAAGTTTAGTTTGAGCCTATATCTGGAAATTTGGATTTATTGATTTTTTGGTAGTACTGGTAATTGAATTCAAGGCCTCACACTTTCTAGGACTGTGCTCTATCAACTGAGCCATGCATCCACCTTGGAAATTTTCACTTCAATTTCCTTCCTTATTTTTAGGAATGCTGTTAAAGAAATTGAAAAGTATGTAAGAAATGTATCTCCCAAGTCACCAGTTAGAAGTTCACCATTGTATTAACAGTGACTGGGCAACACAATCACCTGATACTTTAAAGCTTGTGATTATTCCTGGCTAACATCTCATGCTATAACCTATAATAATGTTACTGAGGAGATGATTACCATCCAGTGTCTGAGGTTACAGATACCACATTTCCTAACAAAGACAATCCTAACTGATGAGTCACACACAACTATCTGTTCTACTTAGGCAAATTTCCCATAAATAGAACTGTCCATTTTTTCTTCATTACTGCACCTACAAGTATGCTCCTTCGGGTGTGAATTTACTTTATATTTATAGCCCCAAGTCATTTTTATTTACCCTCACTGCTGCTGTTGTAAAATGAAATACTCATAGATCTAATTTTCCAATGCTATTCATAAACATTCATTGTTTTATACCCTTTAGTAAGTTATACTAACTTGAGGAATTCCTCCATAGTACAAAAAACATCTACAGTGCAGAAAGGATGTCACAGAATGCTTAAACAAGATTACTTTCTTAGGATTGCAGATAAAATATAGGAAGAAACTGATCATTTGCTTATAAACAGTAATATGGAAATGATTCTGCTTCCTTTCTGTTGTGTATTATTAGTGTGAACAGAGAATATATTACAAAAATGCATTTTATGTGTAATTGTTCAACTGTGATAAACCTTGTTCTATACTTTTTCTTCTGTTACATTGCCAATGTTAGAGAATTGCCAATAAGTTACTTCTAAATCTTGCAAAAGTCTTAAATCATGACTTAAGGTTTTCCAAATGTACCCGAGTTTCAATTCCTCTTAAACAATGAAGCAGTAAATGCAGGGGACAATTATATTTCTCTCAAGATAGCAAAGCTCTTTGGTTATACTATTTAGGTAGGAGTTAAAACAACTGTAGTACAATATTGTAAGCCAAAATAATGAGTGAAATAATTCTGTACTGTCGGAAGTAATTTTTGCCTTCCAATTTATGTTTGTCTTGTTTTCAAGTTATTGTTAAATAGTACTTTTCTCTATTTTTGTGCTGATGATAGGCTTTTAGTATAGTGACTGAGTCACATGGTAGGCTTTAGAGAGAAAACAAACCATTGTTACAGTTATCTGCTTCCATAGAATTGACTAAAGACAAGCTTAGTGACAGTTAATACAATGATCATGGCTTTGAAGATGTTTCCATCAAATAACAAAGAAAAAAGCTGTATAAGGTTGGGTGCATTCTGTACCTAGTTTTCCAAGGACAAATATCGCTGGAGGCAATGAGGAAGAAAACAAGAATTTTAATTCCCTAGGAGTGCAAAAACAATTAAAGTCAATTAAGGTGGGAAACTACTAGAAGAATAGCTCACTTTTTTTTGTCCAATGGCAATTTATTTGGGATATGCTTCATTTGTAGTACCATATTGTTGAAAGCATACCATTTTCTTCCTAGAAAATGCATATGTTGGTAAGTTCCAGAGAGAATGATGAAAGGGATGACCTCATTTTGAATACACTGTATTCATAAACTGATTTACTGAAGGAAGGGATATTGGTTTGTCCAACTACTGAGATACAATAAAATATAATTTAAAAGCTCTGCCTATGTAAGCCACTTATTTTATAACAAAACATGATTATATTTGAAAGCAATAAAAGAGAAAAATAACTTTTAGGGGTTAACTAAGTACTTATGCATATTTTTATTTTCTTGAAACAATATTACTTATCTATATGAATATGAAAAATAATTTACTATGCATATTTAAATCTTTCAATTTTTAATAGAAAGATACTATAATTTTCCTTAGAACAGACAACACAGTTTGAAATGGTTAAATTTCTTTCACTCACTCTTTTCCACATCTTATTAAGCCTCAGCTTCTGAGCATAGTGGAAAGTTCCTCCTTCCTCCAAACTTTGACTTGATTTAAGCAATTAGTTACTCATATTGGACCTTAGTAAATCATACCCAAATGTGTGCTTGAATTAACTATGTGTTGGGAGTCTTCCCTTAATACCATTCTTAATTTTATACGATTTATGGTTTTGTACCCTTATAAAGTGCTCAGGCCCAAACCAGAGGTGGAATTTAAGCATAAATATTGTTACATAAACTCTCAAGAGTGCAAGATTCATCTAACATTGTACAGCCTATAGTTGCAGAAATGGAGAGAAGACACTCTAAGTCATCTTCAGAATAATAATAAGTGAAAGAACATTTGCTGACCATTGCTGTGCCTCTGTGTGCTTCATGGGTCTTTTTCTTTCTTTCTTTTTTTAATCTGTTGTGTCTGTTTTTAGTGTCTTTTTCTATATATTGAAACAAGGAAATTATCACCAGATCCATACATAAATGTTGCTTCAGAGCTTTGTGCCCCAGAAGTGTCTAGGAAAGGATGTCCGGGCTTTCTATCACAGTAACTATTTTGACTGAACATGTTAATTGGAATAAACAAATTATTTTTGCATATTTGGCTCATGTTTTCATTGTTCTCACAAACAGATGCTGTCTGGCTTCTCATTTTCCTAGTGTTTACCTTTCAGCTGACCAAGACTGCTTGATTTCTCAGATCATTTTTTTAAAAAATATATCCTCTATTATTTAATGTTTCTGCTATGATTCTGGAGTGTCAGGTTTTGTACATGTTCAATCAGGCATTCAGTAAAACCCCAGCTAATGTTTGTAGTTGATGATCTGTGAGCCAGAAAGATTATCTCATCCTGAACAAGATGTTGGTTTCTGTCCGAAAAATCCTTGGCACTTTCAGGATAAAAATAACAGACCTCCGTCACCTTCCAGTAAATATAAAATTGTTCTCACAGGTAGTAGCATCTTACAGATGACTTGATATGGAAGTGAATCATTGAGAAATTCACACTCAACGAGGTCACTAGCTAGAATTCTCTCAGTAAGTAGTTATCAATGATGATTAGCCTAATCATTAACTCCAACTCTGCTATCTTGGAAGTTTAATATATGTGTCCATAATCTTAATAATTATTGTGTCCTTCAATATGTTTTGTTTTTAAATTTAAAAAAAAGTTTTTTTTTTATGATTCTCTATTTTTTAGTGGCACTGCTAGGTGAATGCTTCCAATTGGGTAGATTCAAAGATTTGCATGTGTTTATTCCTGTTTCCATATGGATAAGTACAAATACTATAAATACTTCATCTATTTATTTACAAAAATATGAACACATTTAAATGTATTTACTTAAAGGTATTCTTTTGATCCATACTCTCTCTCTCTCTCTCTCTCTCTCTCTCTCTCTCTCTCTCTCTCTCTCTCTCTCTCTCTCTCTATCTCTCTCTCTTTGGTTTGTTTGTCATGGAGCATAAACTTGGGCTTTGGGCCTGGACACTGACCTGAGCTTCTTAGACTAAGCTAGTACTCTACCACTTTGAGCCACAGCTCCACTTTCAGTTTTCTGGTGGTTAATTAGATATAAGAGTATCACAAATTCTTCTGCCTGAGCTGGCTTTGAATTATGATCCTCAGATCTCAGCCTCCTGAGTAGCTTGGATTACAGGCATGAACCACCAATGCCCAACTTTGACCCATACTTTCCTTACTTAGTGTTACCTTTCAACTGCCAGGTAACATTGCTGCAATTTGATTCCTCAAAATTTTGTAATTTATACTCTGTCATCTGATATCAATTGATTCAGACCTTATAATATCCATTGGTATCACTGAGTTAATCTTTACAACTTTTTCTCCAAGCAATCGCAAACATCTAATGAATATTTTAATATGCTTATAACTTTCTTGTTCACACAATTGTAATTGGTTTGGGGCAGGAGCCTAATGTAGATTTTCTAAAGAAGCACATTTTAAATTTGGTAGAATTTAAAATAATATCATTCACTCAATGATTCACTAATTATCTTATTTCATAGTTATATTTGAAATTTCAACTTTCCTCCATATGAGCTTCTCATATAATCCACAAGATTTCAACCTAGAACCACTTAACTCTTGCCTAGTTTTTTGTTTGTGTGTGTGTGTGTGTGTGTGTGTGTGTGTGTGTGTGTGTGTGTGTGTGTGTATAGTTTATTTTTCCATGGGTTAACAGATTACTCAAATTCAATATCATTACATAGTTGCATGAACTGGGCTTCTTTATCAAGTATTCGCAAAGTCCAGTGGTATGATCCTCTTGGCAATTTATATTAATATACAAAGAAGCCTCCATATTTTAGTCCTTACATAGTAAAATGAAATTTGGATTGTAACATGGAGTACTTCAAAATCCAGTTTAGGAGCATTCTCTTATAACCAGCTGCTGAATTTCAGTAAGGGATTGCAGTTAAAATTCAGATCATAGTTGCTTCTCGGAAGAGGATTTCTAGTTCAGCTGCCTCTGTGTGCCACTTCAGTTTACTATCTGTAAATAACTGAAAACAGTTCACCCTCCAAATTATAAGAACATATTTTGATTTGAAGTATTGCTCAATTGATTCCAGAAATAAAACTAAAAGTGAGTTTTGATTATTTAACTTTGTTTAGAGTATCTTTTGGCAGTTCCTTGATTCTTGCTGACTTTTTTTTTTACTAATTATCATAACTTCTTTATTGTCCAGTCATATTCATCCTTATAAGGCCTGACATGGGAGATGATGGGATTTATTGTGACTAATAGCTAGTTATTGATGAAGAATCCTAGAGAAAATTTGAGATAAATACTAGGGAACTCCTTCCTTGTGTCGGCCCTTCTTTTCACAAAAACAAAGGACTTCATTTTTTATATAATAGCAAGATTGGTAATCAAGTAAATTATATATACCTCCTTCAGAAATAATATTTACATTAGTAATAAAACTTTCTCATTGTATTGAATGGAGATAACATTACATTTTACTAATTGCTCATAATTTTATAATGACTACTGTGTTTATTAGGACTAAAGCCAAATTAGATTTTTATCTGATCTGTGTTGGTTTAAATGTAAATCTATGCACTAATTATTTCAGTGATCTTATAGAGGCACTTTTTGTTGTGCACATAGTCACTTAATATTCAAATGAATAGTTATTTATTAATTATAAATAAATTCAAATTGTAGTGCATACCACAGGGTTTTTTCAAACCCAGTTTAAGAAAATCAGTTTTAATGCATGTGTAGGCAGTCCACTATTAATAACCACTTCTTGTAGAATATTTCCAGCTTTAATATCTAGAAGTAAATACTGCATACCACATATAATTTGACATTTTAATGTATGCAAACCTTTTGACAAATACAAACTACCCTAATTTACTATTAACGATTATATAAACATATACACACATCTGTGTGAGTTGGTGTATGTCTCATAGCACTGGTAATTATATTCACCATATTGTAATTAGATCCACAGAAAATATTAATCTTAAAATTTTGAATTCTTACAAGGCTTGGAAGGTTTATCAAATATCTCTAATTTCTCATGCCTAGACCCTCACAACAACCATTGTAGTTCTGTTCACTGCATCTGTGTGTGCAAGTTTTTAGTTTCCAAAGGTAC
This sequence comes from Perognathus longimembris pacificus, assembly GCF_023159225.1. NCBI lineage: Eukaryota > Metazoa > Chordata > Mammalia > Rodentia > Heteromyidae > Perognathus > Perognathus longimembris. The sequence continues at coordinate 15,661,229 of NC_063182.1, read as the reverse complement.
ATCCCAATAGTACATCCTGATTTGGTATTTTCTGCCTGACTTGTTGCACTTAACATAATGTCCCCAAAATTCATCCATGTGCTTACAAATGATGGCATTTGCTTATTTGTAACTGAAAAAGTTTTATTGCATATGCATATGTAACAATTTATCATTTGTAGTAAATAATTCTATAATACAAATCCATCAGCTAATATGTAACCAAGCAAGTAGCCATTGTGGAAGACTGACTCATTCAGCCATAGTCACTGAATGCTAACCACTTGGAGGTTAAGTTCTTTGCACTCCAGGCACTACATAAGCAAAAAATAAGTATATATAAAAACCTAGCTTAAAATAGCTGAAATACTTACCTAAGTAAAATTCAGGAAGCCAAAAATATAAGGTTTTGACAGCAAATATTTGTTTATAAGGAATGCAACTTGAGCTTGAGGCAAGAGATTGGGTAAGTCTAGCTCCTGTGAAATCAAATGTCATTTTGGGAGTTGGAGAAAGGTAAAATGCCCTAAAGTGTAACTTTCTATAAAGAAAAAAAAGAGGCTAAAAGTAAGTTAAATAATGTAGATAAAACAATGTTTTTTTTTCCCAACAAGATTGAGAGTTCTTCCTAAATCTATTTACTGACTAGAGTAAGATTTGGACACTTAGCTACTGCCTAGAGATATTTTGTCTGAAGTTAGAATTCTATGCCGAGTCCATTTCTTTTCACGTTTGGGACACTGAATTACACTCTCCTTGTTGGTTTGGTTGCCTTTGAAATAGCAAAGTGATTTAGCCCTGTTCAATTGCAGCAGTTGATCAGTTTGCTCTTCACATGAGTTATCTTGAATCACACCTGACTCTGTTTGGTGCTGTTATTCCACACTTCATTCTGTTTGTTCAAAACCCACATTTAGTTGAATGCTTTCTGCCCTCTGCACAGCCTGGGTTGTACAATATTTACCAGTTTCCTTGTCTAATTTATAGCACAATATTCCTTTACATGGTCTTTGTATCTTCTGAAGTACGTAACTCTGAAAGTATGACTTAAGTAAATGAGTCATGTAAGATATAGGGAAACCTTTAAGTGTTGGAATAGTATTAATGCAATATCCATTTTATATCTATTTTTAATATAAACCCAAATATCCTATGACTTTTATGATTGGTGTGAATATAGGACATTAAAAACGGCAACTAGCTTTTGTGCTTGAAAAATCTTGCATAGGCAGACAGAATTAATTATGAGCCTTCAAATAGAAGAAAATTAAAGCCTGACATTTTGGTCCATCTACTCTGTATTCAGACAAATTCTATGACATTTATACTCCAACCAAAACATTCTTAAATACAAAAATACTTTTTAGTTTTGTTTAAAATTCCAAGATATGCTTTTTATATTTATTTGTTATATAAAGGGATATGAATTAATTCTCTTTAGTGGCATATGTTCTAATGTGTATTGGAAAATTTTAGTAAAAGTATTTTAAAGTGTAAAGTTTTATATGCTAAGAGAAACTATAAATTAGTGTAAAATATTATACAATTGTCATAATTTTATAAATAGTACTTCTTAAGTGTGAAATATTAAACAGATTTTTGTCTTTCTTCATCTCCTCTGAGAAAATTGATTTCATGATGGCTTATTCTTCACTATCAAGCATAACATTAATGAGCCAGATAATACGTTATTCAGAACACCTTGAGTAATTTACTGAGTTTATGCTGCTGTAACAAATTAACATATACTGGGACAAATATATTTGTTTTTCTGGAGGATGCAAAGTCAAGATCAAGGCAATGATTGATCTATGTTTGGTAAGAGTTTGCACTTGGTCAATTTCTCATTGTAACATTGCTCTAGGAGAAACTGTGGAAGCAAGTTCTCATGTTTCTTCTTGGAAGACATTGATTTCACTTGTGAGGGCTCTATCTTAACTATCTAGTGACTACATACTGCAAATTAAGATTCTAACATAGTTATTGGTGGGTGAAATAAGCATTCTGTCAATACCAAGTATGTTTTCAAGTATTTCCTATACAGAATCTCCATTTCTTAAGAATCTCTTAAATTTTCATTTACAATGAAAGGCCTTATTTATCTCACCATTTTGATGTTCCCCTTCTCTTCCTCCAAGTTATGAAAACAAGTGGTTTATCATTGTTGTTATTTTCAATGCACTATGTGAAATTATGCCTTTTTTCTTTTGTTGTTCTTCCCTATCCCTGATGTCATTGTAACTGATTTGGTACTCTGGGTATTGTATATATGTTTATCTATCCTTTTCCAAATTTATGTACTACATTGTATTGTTAACTTACCAATGTACCCACAAACAATATATCCTTAGTTTTAGAGAGGATGCAGGGGTCTGAAACTACCACCTTTCACATGCTAATCAAACACTCTTTTACCTGATCTACACTTCTTGTTAGTTGAGATTGTTTCTCCATGAGTACCATACGGTCGACCAAACTTGCACTCTTCTTTGCTTAACCTGTGTAGTATTGTAATTAACCACTGGCAACTGAACTTTAATTTAAATATATGTACATTCTATAATTTTGTCATTTTCTCTATCTCCTAGTTGCCAGCATCATTTCTATAAAGCTTAATAAGTCCTACCATTAAGATAACAAGAGAAATGCTTGTATACATGTTCTAGCTGTTGTTTCAACAGCACTATTTCCTTTTACTGATCTTCAATGTGACACAATGAACTACTGCCTTAAAGGTTTTCTTCTAGGTATAAAAGAAATCTACACAAAAGCCCCAAACACTCATCACTATTAATCCTGACTGAACAGATAAAACAAAGAGTACCCATAACACAAATAGTCCTATCATTCTTTCTTTTACACAGAACAAAGGTGATGAGTGACCTGCCAAGCAGGGTTAAAGAGTATTGTCAAGGAAATGCTCTTCTGAGAGACAAGAGTGAAGGTACTGTGTGAGGAAAAGGGGGAGAGAAACATAGAGTCAAGAAATAATACTGCAGGGAGACTGTAGCAGACATAGAAAAACTATATAATTATATAAATTATACTGAGACTAATCCCTAGAGTTCATGTAGAATGGAAATAATTTTCTTTTCTGAAATGAAGCCTCTACAAAATATGTGCAACACCAGATACAATCCATAGGATAATCTTGTTGGAGGGTTTTCATTGGAAACAACGAAAGGCCCAAAGTGAAAGCTTTAAGTAGTAATTAGCACTAAAATCAAATCACAATTCTAACCTTAACAAATATCTTTCTATGAAGTAAAAAATATATTTTCAGATAATAAAAAGATACAAAATAATTTATCAGTAGAAAATCCCCCAAATATAATACAAGAATTGTTTTTCATGGGAAAAAATAATAGATAGGAAAAGGTGTAGAGGACATCATTTTTACAGGGAAGTACTTCTAACTCACTTCTATTTCTAGTGTTTGCTCCATCCTGTTCTCTACTGAGTAGTTTTTAGCTTCGGTCTGTGGATTAATTCCTGCTGAGTCAATATTTCAAATTCCTTCCTCTGAAAATGGATGACATTCCTACAAATAAGGCAAAACCAAAGTTATCTCATTCTATAGGCTCATCTTTTTCCTTAATAATATGATCCAGCTCTACTATGTGATTTCTGATGTACCCAACTTGATTTTCTAAATTATATTTTCCATGTAATATACACAGGACTTTTAAGGCAATGGGTCAACTCTGAACATAGTTACAACAGTGTTGGATGTGTGCATTTTGTATTTGTCAAAATCCATAACATGTACAGCACCATTGCGGAATTTAATTGATGAGGATGCCAGTGTATGTTGAGTGATAGAACTAACATTCCCTGTTTTGGGGTATGTTGACAAAGGTATGTGTATGGCATCTCTGTTCTTTGGTTTAATTTTGTTGTTTAATAATACATTTTCATTCTTAAATTTTCAAGTTAAGATAGTGAGTAAAGGTACTTACATTTCTATCACAGAAAATGATTTTCTCCTTTTACACTTTTTTTTTTACTGACTAGATAAGCACCCAATAAAAATAAATTTTACATTAACTTTTTGTTGCTGTTCGGTTTTTTTGCCAGTCCTGGGGCTTGGACTCAAGGCCTGAGCACTGTCCCTGGCTTCTTTTCGCTCAAGGCTAGCACACTACAACTTGAGACACAGTGCCACTTCCAGCTTTTACTGGGTATGTGGTGCTGAGGAATTGAACCCAGGGCTTCATGTATTCCCAGCCCTAAAAATAAATTTTAAATATAAAAAGAAACCTTAAGCTTTTTATTATAACAAGAAGAAAAGTTTATTTTCCTTCTCAAAGTTCTACTCATTGATCTCAACCTTTTATATTACCTTTTTTTATTTATTGTCAAAGTGATGTACAGAGAGGTTACAGTTTCATATGCTAGGCCTTGGGTACATTTCTTGTACTTTTTATTACAACTTCCCTCATTCCCCCCTCCCCCCTCCCCCTTTCCCTCTCCCTCCATGAGTTGTTCACTTGGTTTACACCAAACTGTTTTGCAAGTATGCTTTTGTAGTTGTATGTCTTTTTATCCATTGTCTCTCAATTTTGATATTCCCTTTCACTTTCCTAGTTCTAATACCAGTATACAGTTTCCAATGTACTCAGATGAAATACAGTGATAGTACGGGCACAACCACAGGAAGGGGATACACGAGGATCATCAACAATAGAAGCTATGGTTTCACATGGCATGTTGAAGTTAAATACAACAGTGATATAACAGTCGTTTCCATAACATGGAATTCATTTCACTTAGCAACAGCTTATGCGTTCATAAGCGCATAGCTATTAGGCTCTTGTGATCCTCTGCTGTGACTAGCCTAAACCTGTGATAATTATTCCCTATGAGGGAGACCATAGAGTCCATGTTTCTTTGGGTCTGGCTCACTTCACTTAGTATAATTTTTCAAGTCCTTCCATTCCCTTACGAATGGGGCAATGTCATTCTTTCTGACAGAGGCATAAAATTCCATTGTGTATATGTACCACATTTTCCTGATCGATTCGTCTACTGAGGGGCATCTGGGTTGGTTCCACATTTTAGCTATGACAAATTGTGCTGCAATGAACATTGTTGTGCTGGTGGCTTTAGTGTGTTCTTGTTTGTGGTCTTTTGGGTAGATGCCCCAAATGGTGTTGCTGGGTCTTCGGGGAGCTCTATGTTTAGCCTTCTGAGGAATCTTCATACCACATACCAGAGTGGCTAAACCATTTTACATTCCCATCAACAATGAAGTAGGGTTCCTTTTTAGCCACATCCCCTCCAACATTGATTATTGTTAGTTTTCTTGATAAAGGACATTCTTACTGGGGTGAGGTGGAATCTCAATGTTGTTTTGATATGCATTTCTTTTATGGCCAGTGATGTAGAGCACTTTTTCATATGTCTCTTGCCTATTCTCATTTCCTCATCAGAGAAGTCTCTTTTTAAGACTTTAGCCCACTTGTTGAGGGGGCTGTTGGTTCTTTGCGGTTATATTTTGGAGGAATCTAATTTTTTGAGTTTTGCATATATTTCACATATGAGGCCTTTGTACATTGTATGGCCACTAAAGACCTTTTCCCAATCTGTGGGCTTTCTGTTTATCTTGTTAGCTATGTCCTTTGCTCTGCAGAAACTCTGCAGTTTGATGCAGTCCCATTTGTCCATCCTTTCTTTGATTTGTAGCATTTCTGTATCTTTGTTAAGGAAGTTCCATCCTGTACCAAGGAGCCCAAGTGTTTCTCCTACTCCTTCTTTTAGTGATTTCAGGGTATCTGTTTTTATTTTGAGGTTTTTGGTCCCTTTGGAATTGATTTTGGTGCAGCGTGATATATAAGGATCTAATTTTAGTTTGTTGCATGTGTTGAACATGTTTTGCCAGCACCATTTGTTGAAGAGGCTATCTTTCTTCCAGACTATTTTTTAGCACCTTTATCAAAGATTAATTAGGCATAGTTCTGCGTGTTCATTTTTGGGTCTTCAGTTCTGTTCCATTGGTATTCAGAACTGTTCTGGTTTACTCCCAAAACTTTTTTTTTTTTTTTCGTCCAGTCCTGGGCTTGGACTCAGGGCCTGAACAACACTGTCCCTGGCTGCTGCCTCCTCCTCCTCCTCCTCCTCCTCCTCCTCCTCCTCCTCCTCCTCCTCCTCCTCCTCCTCCTCCCCTGGCTGCTGCCTCCTCCTCCTCCTCCTCCTCCTCTTCTTTTGCTCAAGGCTAGCACTCTGCCACTTAAACCATAGCACCACATCTGGTCATTTTTTACATATGTGGTGCTGGAGAATCGAACCCAGGGCTTCATGTATACAAGGCAAGCACTCTTGCCACTAGACCATATTCCCAGCCCACTCTGAGAACTTTTTTATATTACCTTTTAAATTTATCTTTTAGTATGAAATTGTAACCATTTATATTGACTATTAAAATATCCTTCAATGGATATACACGTATGGATGTATTTCCTCTGTTGGTTTTTGCTTGTTTGTTTGTTTGTTTTACTGCTTGATATTCTATTACTATTTTTATTACCCTGTTCTCCTCCTAGAGGTTTTCGTTTGTTGTTTGTTGTCTGTCTCAAGGCTAACACTGTACCATTTGAACTACAGCTCCATTTTCATTTCTGGTGGTTGATAGGAGATAAGAGTCTCAAGGCTCAGGCTGGCTTTGAACGATAGTCATCAGATTTCAGGCTTCTGAGTTGTTAGGATTACAGATTTAACCACTGGTGTTAGGCTTCTTCCTTTCCCATTTTTGAGATCTACTCTTTGGAATACTTTCCATTTCCAGTGTTCTTTTTTTTTCCTTCTCAAATAGCTATAGTTCTGACATTCTTCTTATTAAATATCTCTATATTTTGGATTTAATAATTTATTCTCTCTTGGATTTATCCTTATTTGTGATTTTATTAAGTGCGAAACTGCAGCATTAGTGAATATTTTGAGAATTGGGATATTACAAATGAAACAAAGAAACAAACAAAGTAATAAATACATAACTGAGGTACTGACATAGAAAGGTTGGACTTGAGTTCACCCCAGGCAATATTTTACCATCCTCTCTCAACTACCTTTGTTACTGAACATGATAATCTAATTGCTGCTAACATTTTATGTGTCTCCTTTTATGTCCTGGAGTTTTTCTATTTCTTTGACATTTCAAGTCATTTATTTGATATGCACTTAATAACAAAAATTATTTCTGATTATTTCATAAATTTAATTTAAAGATTACATACTTGAGAACTAATAACTACTTACAAAATACTTTAAGAGTATGTGACTTTATTTGCTTTTCCATTCCTAATTCATTCATTATATTTTGAGTAATTTAATTAAGTATATACCAGTTTAATGAAGAGAAGTAAGGATAATTTATCAGTTGAAGAATAAATCTAAATGGTAATGTGAATCATGTTCAATCCATGTTTAAAAAAATAATTTAGCAGCTGGGATTGTGGTTTAGTGGTAGAGTCCTTGCCTAGCATGAATGAAGCCCTGGGTTTGATTCCTTAGCACAATATAAACAGAAAAAGATGGAAGTGGTGCTGTAGCTCAAGTGGTAGAGTGCTAGCCTTGAGCAAAAAGAAGCCAGGGATGGTCCTCAGGCCCTAAGTCCCAAGTCCCAGAATTGTCCAAAAGAAAAAAAAGAAAATACCTTTATATACCAAAGCATATAATTCACACTTTATTTTCCTACAAGTGACAAAGTATTACAATATAGCATATAATTCCTCAGTATTCATATTCGACTATGGAGTGTGTGTTTTTTTTTCCTGAAAATATACTAGTAATTCCATTTACTTCATCATAATAAGGCCAGGGGTTAGGTCCAACTTCTTTATCCATGAGATTGTATTTTAGAATTTTGATAAAATCTTGTTTAAACTTTATATTACTCAAAATGAGTAGCTTGCCTTTACAAAACTTTGAACTGCTAAAATGTGTAAAATGATGGATAGTTTATGTTTTCCCAATCATGCACTAAAGTTCTCTTGATAATTAAACTTATATTGAGTAAAAATTCTACTCCATTTCATTTCGATATACTATTTTTCCTAAAGCAAAGTTCATTTATTATGTGTCAAAAGTCATTGTATCCTTGTGATATTAGCAATGTGGAACCTTCCTGAATGATTCATTGTTCCAGATATTATGTTATGGAAAAGAAAATTGGAGCCATAATTCTTCTGTATCTAATTCAAAACTTATTTTGTATATGGAAAATTAAGTGATTCTTTCTTGGATTCCATATATCTTAAATAAATGACAGCCAAATCAAGTCGATCTGAATTGGTTAAAAATATGTAGACTGTAATTTCTAGTTTCTTGGCCTCCAAGTATAATAAAGATACACCTTAACATCAGAAGAAGATTTTACAGTTCATACCTCAATAGTAATGTGTCATTAATTTACAAATCAGTAATTTGAAAGCCATGATTTTTAAGTAATCCCATTTAGGATTTCATAAATTAAGTTAAAAATGATTTTATTCATTTATTTAAAGCTAATATTTTATTTTTCTATGCAAAATCTAAATATTATATAGAATCTGCACTGCACTGAATACTTTATGTTTTCTTTTGTCAGTTTTCTCCCAGCACATTCAATTAATTGACTTCTGTTGATGTCTCACAAACATGGAACTCCATGTCTTTTGGACATTTCACAACTATTATCAGTTCTTCTCCTTCTCCAAGTTCATACACCATTCACCATTCATATGATCCTTCCTTTTAATTTTTTAGACCAGTCTTTCTGTCACCAAAATTCACATACAAGTGACATACCCTAAAATATTTGATGACAGGTGTACTGGTCAAAAACTGGCTGCATTTTCACAACTTCAGTGAAATGTCTGCTTCTCTGCACATTATCTACATAATTTGCTACAAAGACATTTTAATTACATCTAAATATTCTGGAGCTAAATGTTACTAGAGCTAAAGCTTGCCTTTATTAATGTATTAAGCCTGTGTCCTTATTAACAAATGCACTTAGTTTTGCCTTTGGATTTCTTAGTATATACGTTTACATCTGTTATTTATGGCTAAATAGCAAACTTCCCCACACTTCAGTGATGAACCACTCCAAAATAGAGGTCATAAAATATAGCCCTTTAAATTTTTTCATGGATCAGAACTTTAGAAGAAGCTTTATGAGAATGACTTTTCTCTGTTCCCTACTGAAGGTGGAGGGTCATTAAGACTTGATGTGACTTACCCATCTAGTAGGATCACTGAACTTCTGAGAATTCTCATTTCTCATTATTCTAATAACCAACTCTCTGTAGTTTTGGATCTTTCCTCCCTTTAGGGCACTTATTTTATCTACCTTCCCAGCATGACTGTCAAGAATTTTTAATATGGCAAGAGAGTCCCTAAGAGAGTGAGAATGAAAATTGCAAGGCCTCTTAAAACTGAGTCTGGAAAGTCATTTCTACATCATTCCACTGGGAAAGGAAATCAGAGGGTCAGCCTTGGATCTGTAAAGTTGAAATAGACTTCACTATTTGATGAGTTGAGTAGTAACTTCTATTGTAGCAGGGCTGAAAGGAGTAAGAGTAACTGCTGCAGCCCACTTTGAAAAGAGTCTTCATGAGACACTCATTGTTTTACAATTATTTTAATGCTCAGTTGTTATTTATCATCTGAAAAGCCATCAGTTTTGAATAATTGTTTCCTAAAACATTTCTGCTCTGAAAAGATACATACTTTAGACCTAATGAACTTATTTTAAATATAGAAATTGTGGTGTTTTACTTTTCTTCACTTGGAAAGCTCTTGGCTACGTTCCTAAGAATGTTAACAGATAATCAGGACCCAGGTATACTAAGATCTAAGGATCTCAGTTCAGAACTAGTTAGAACAGACAAAACTTCGATATTCTTATCTCCCATTAGCCAGCCCAAACTGGGAGTAGAGGTGTGACTCAAGTGGTAGAGTGACAGCTATGAGAGAAAAAGTTGAGCAAAATCAGGAGTTTCTGACATCAAACTCTAGTACTGGCACACACACACACACACACACACACACACACACACACACACACACACACACTGGAATGGGGAGGGAGAGAACCATCAACTACCACTGGTTTGCTTTATTAAAAAAATAGCAATAACCTGAAGTTTCACACATTTCTGAAAAATGTTTGTTCTATTTCTATTACCACAACTCAGTGAGATTAGCTTTTATATTATGAAAGCTGTTAAATGTTTGAAATACAAGAGCGCTAAACACACAAGCAAAAATAAGGTAATTTGTCAACAGAAGAATTTTAACACTGGTGTATACATTTTAAGGTTTGTGTATGATTTCTTTATGTATAAACTGGTAACAATATGTTGTACTTACATCAAATTGAGGGAGAATATGTTGTAATATGATTATAGTTTTTTTTAAGTCAGCGGTAAGCACATTTGCAGTGTTATATATTTTAATGGATTAACTTTCCCTCTTATCCACATTGGTCTGTTTAAGAAATATTAATACTATATTTGTTAAGGAATATGTGGAGATGTGCATAACTGCTGATTTTACTGATAAATTCAGAATTGTTTGTTTTTTAACTTATTTATTGTTATGGTAAAGGTGATAGCATAAATAAAGAGTACAATTCTTTTTGAACAATTTTACCTCTTCTCTCACTCTCTCGCAGGATTTCCCTCCTATCTACACTATTTTCAACATAATTGCTAGTTTCACTGTTGCATTTATTCACTATTTTTCCTACATTTTGCTGCTTTCCCTTACATTCCCAAAGACAGAAAGATGAGCAACAACAACAAAAATGACAAGGAAATGACAACAAAAACATTAAGAAAGCAGAAGAAGAAGAGAAAAAAAACTTGTTTCCATTTCCTGAAGTACATTTTGATAAATACTGTCTTATATGGTCATATGCACATAGCTACTGCACCTATACCATCCTATGCTAAGAATATTCTCCTTTGTTCCCACAGTGTGAATACCTAGAGATCTGTATAATTTATCATGTGTAAGTGCATTTGTTTCTTTTACTGTCCAGTGGGTTTACTTGTAGATTTAAAGGCACAATGTTATTATTTAATAATTTGTTCTGTTTCACTAAAAATGCATTGATGTTTGGTAGAGATGTTTTCCCCCTATGCTGCAGTTAGCAGGAAAAAGCTGAAGTATTTCAAGTTGGAATGATAAAAGTGGATCCAGTTCTTTCAGTTGTTCAAAGGTGAATGCTTACTGCCTCCCTGTAATTCCTTGCTATTTATTTTACGAACAATGTATTGTAAGAAGAGAAAAATGCTGAGCATGTCATCACATGCATCTTGGTAATTGGTTGTTTGACTGTCATACTCAGTTGAGAAAAGCATTGATCCACATACCTCACTTGAAGAATTAGAAGAAAACTGGATTTAAATTTAAAGATTTTTTCTATAAAGAAATGCCCCAAATATAAGAATTTATATTTTTATGATTTTTCCTAGATAACATATTCCTTTAGCATAATTTTGTAGGTGGATATGTCATTTCATATTTCATGCAATTCTACTTCTGCTGACTTTAACTTTTTGTATGTGTTCTTCAGAACATGCCAATTTCCAGAAAAGATGACACAACTTACTGATACAACTTAAAAAACAAAGTTTTTAGTACACAAACATCATGCCACAAAACTATTTACTAGCATATTTATGTCCTAGTAGAGGTTGGGAGTTTGTCTCATGAAACTGAAGAAATCTTCTTGCAGGCACACTTATTATTGTAGTATCTATTCAGAAATTGTTCAGCACTGAACAAATATCAAACTGGAAGTAGATTGCATAACTCTTATTTCTCATTTACTTTTCTTTGTAAATACTATTTTTTTAATTATTACTGGATTACTCATGATTTCTTCTTTTTATATAAAACATGTACTTTACGTATTTGCTAGATGTTGGTAAAATCCCAACAAATTTCAAGTCATTAGAAAAAAGCACATATAAAGATTATACATATTCAAAAAGTATATACCATATTTCAAAAATCAATTTAAATAAATGATCTTTTCAAAATATAACTATAAGTTAATTGTTTTCCTCCACAGATCACCTATAGAAAGATTTCATCATTACAGACTATAATTTCCACATGGATATGTAATTAAGTAAATTTTCTGTTTACACTAATCAACAACAAATAATGTTATTAGTTCACTGCAATTATAAGAGTAATGTCTATGCTGATATTGATATTTTCCTTCATATTCATGAAATAGTTGAGAATATAAATGACAACCATATTTAAATTAAAAAGCAACACATTGAGCTTCAAATATTTGAAATGAATGTGAATTGACAATGTAAACAATAATGATCAATTTTCAAAGTTTTGCTGGTCATATTTATCTATTTTGTGAATTTTCATTTGCTAAAGAATAAGACAAATAAATGGACATTTGAGAGCATGAATTTATATTCACATCTGTGAGAATGGATAACAAAGCATGTGAGTTTGAGTGAATGTGTTTAAGAATAATCAATTCTATGGAATATTTTAAAGACAATATGTTCAGTATTAAACATGTAATTTAAGACTCCCATGCAGCAGATGATATAAAATAAATTACCAACATGTTCAAGGTGTACACTTAAAAACCCAATCAGAAACTGAAATTCTGAAAGCATGAATAAAGCAGAGTATGATATTGCACAATACTAATGTGAAATTATATGCTGACAAGTGATAGTGGATATAACAATACCAAAAATTAGAAAGGCTAACCACCAAACATATATAAACCAGAAATGGGTATTCTTTCATGAAAAGGGCTATCTATGTCTTCTTTCCAACATAATTTACTTAATAAGAATTAATATGATTTTTAATTATGAGAAATTCATATGTATACATACACATATCTAAGCATGTTTATATATAATTTATGCAATACAGTATACTACTAAAGAATACTCCCTTATTTGTTTGTTTTTGTTAGTACTGGGTGTGAATTTAGGTGCTTGGGCTAACTAACTAGATACTCCAGCACTCCAGCCATGTCTCAAATTCATTTTTGGCTTTTAGTTATTTTTCAGAGAGGGTCTTGCCCATTTTGTACGGTAGAACTCAAGGAATCTACCATTGCCCATAGTTGGGATTAGAGATGTGCTTCACCACACCCAGCCCAAGATGTACTTTTAACAGATTAATAGATGAGAGGTCTAATTTGAAATGTTTTAGTGAAGCTATACTTTTTATGTGGATACATGGTTTAAGTTACAAAAACATAAAGATGGAAAATAAATTGCCTAAATAAATTTGTCAGAGGTAGAGATGAGAGAGTAAATTAAAATTTTAATTGCCAGGCTATTTCTTCCATGTGAAGGAAGTTTTGTTGGGCTGAATGGATCTTCTAGTGACTAACCAGTTCTGAATTTGAAATAAAGAAATTTCGTATCTGACTCATTATCATGTGCTGTCTAAAGCACTTTCTATTGGATTGGAAACCAAAATAGGTTGAGGCAGGGGAGTCATATTTGTTGTTGCATAGCTCAGTTGTGTAACTGCAATTAAATATTTTGAATATGTTTGCATATCTAGAGACACCTTGCTTTACAATATCAGTTCCACTAGGTAAAAGTGGTATTTATAAGTTTTTGGCTTTATTTTTTAAATTTAAAAATGTATTTCTAAGCTGTTTTGCATATAGTAGGAGAAAGGTTGCTATTATTGTTCTCTTGGACATTCCAACATGCAGTCATAGTTTAGATTTTTTTGTCTTCCTCAGGAACAAGGAAGGATTGTGCACATTAATAAAGAACACAGTTTTGATAGTTTATTTCATAAAACCCAAGCCTAGCAAAGTAGACACTCAAGAATGGTACATCTAATTTTACACTGCTTCAAGATATTCAAGCATGCTATTGCATAAGAAGAACTGTCTTCTTTGCCTCAGAGGTGGAAAGTAATATTTGAGGTCAAATTGCATCAGGATAAATCTAAAGGTATGAAGTTGTCATTATCCCCAGTTTTATTATTAAGTCATTTATTGTTCATTTCCCCCAAATGAGCGGACCAGTACTTAAGCATTAAAAATGAAGAATGATGTTCACTGTATATTTATAGGGAAGCTTATCTGTGGTACATCACTGTAATGTTCTATAGTCATGAAAACATTTCTAGCTTTTTTCAGACTCTATTTTCTATCCCCAGAACTGCAAAATCCTGTACCTAGAATTAATCAATGTACAAATATTTCTCTATATTTTTGTTAGAGTAATCTAAATATTAGTCCAGTTATTATCACCTTCCTTCCTCTCACCATTTTATGCTAATTTGTTTGAATGTTTACTATATCAAACACAGAAAAAGTCCAAGGAAACAGCATTATTGGTGCTTACTTTTGTCCTGTAATCAGCAGTGCATTGTATTGAAAAGGACAAGTGATTTAAAAATAGAGCTGCCTTTCCATTTCTCATACAGCTTCTCAATTCTACTGTTAGGTAGTGTTACTTATGGTAAATATCCTTTGAATACCTCTTTTCACATAATTATTTATAAAACAATATTTATGAACAAAGTATAAGAACACAATAAATATTTATACTCTGTTTTCTTCTTAACTTTTGAAACCACCTGCTTAAAACAAAATGAACCAATTTTTAGAAAAAGAGATGGTAATTCTGCCTCTCATCTGAATAATCATTCAAAGATATCTAAAATTTGAAAACTTAAATTTTACCCTCATCTGTCAAAGTATCCTTTAATAAATGGAACAAATGAATAAAATTTGGTTAATTGGACAATTTCAAAGTAACTAAGGGCCAAACTTTATTCTTCATGGTTGTCAGTCTGCCAACACCAATTTATATACCAGTCAGTTTATTCTGAGTTCAAAACACAGTTTTCTAAAACTAGTTATAAATAAGTTTAATTGGATTTCTCAAAATATAGAATAATGATTCAAATACAATTCTGCCGCAAATGTGATAGTATTTGTAGGAGAGCCTCTAGGAGATAATTATTTCAAAAAGCTTTTGAGGGGGCCCTCTTGTGTGATGTACAGACTTGTGAGAAATGTAAACCAGGAGTCCCCCTTCTCAAATTTTGTCCTTCCTTTCCTATTCTATTTCTCTTCTTCCTATTCCTGCCATCACTACAGTAAGGTTATAACTCTCATAAAGGGAAAAGCAGAAGAGGTCTCTCATAAAAAGTTATGCTAAAACTAACACTATCCCCAATTTTGAGCCTTTGCAGCCATGATCGTATTATTGAAAAAGCTCCAGTATTTAGCTATCCAACCCACTGTAACTTATCACATAAGTGTGAATTAAAAAACACCAGTGTGAAGGAGTCACAACACTGGATAGTAAGTATATTCTGATCCAATGTTTTAAATGGTTCAAAAAACACACTCATGATTTAATTACTCAATGTAATTCAAGATGAATGGCAGTGTTTTAAATACATGAAGAATTATACCACTTATACCATATAAAGACAAGACATAACCATGTTTAACAAGTCTTAGAGCTGAAAGTGTAGCACAGTGGCAAAGTTACTAAGTACGTAAAGGTTCAGAGTTGCACTCAAACATCAATGAGGGAAAACACAAATGTTTCTTTTAGAAAATGAGAGCATTTTATAAAAAAAAAAACAGACAATTTCCTTTCTACAAATAAACAAATATCTAGTTTCTAGACATTAACTCACAACTGTGTGGGAGGCCATTGACAATAGAGCCCTTTTAATTTATAACTGTTAGCCACTCCAATCTACCCCAGAAATAAATCAACTGCGCTTTAACTTCTAACATGTGGTCAACTGGTAGAATTGTTCTGGATTTTTGTTCCTAATAAGGGGGTTCTTGCCAATTTTCTGGAGTACCGTTTGTTGCATCAATTCTCTATTGAAATTCACAGTGTTCTAATGATTACAAACGAGAGAAACCATGTAACCTATGTTTTTTGGGTCTGGCTTACTTTGCTTAATATAATTTTTTTCCAAGTCTTTTTGTTTCCTTCTGAATGGGACCATGTCATTCATTCTTTTCTTTTTTCTTTTTTGCTGGTCCTGGGCTTGGAATCAGGACCCTATTACTGTCCCTGGCTTCTCTTTTCTCAGGCTAGCACTCTACCACTTGAGCCACAGAGCCACTTTCAGCTTTTTCTGTTTATGTGGTGCTGAGCAAGCCAACCCAGGGCTTCTTCATGCATTCAAGGCAAGCACTCTACTGCTAAGCCATATTACCAGCCCCATTCTTTTTTTTTTTTTAAGTTTAATTTTATTGTCAAAGTGATGTACAGAGGGGTTACATTTACATACATATAGTAATGTGTATATTTCTTTTCTAACACTTACCTCCTCCCTCATTCCCCTCCCACTCCCCTCCACTCAGTTACCCCTACCAAGTTGTAAATTTCATTTCCATTTCATTTATTGTCTTGTGATTATCTGTGTTTCATTGATTCCCCCTTGTCCTTTGTCTCACCCTTCTGTTGTTCCCCTTCCTTTCCCTAATTCTGATAAACATATATCCAAGACACGGTACTAAAATAAAATACAGTAACAGTGGGGGATAAACAATAGGAAAACAAAAGAAAGAAGTTCACACAGTATATTAAAAACAACAACAAAAAAGAAAACCTCTTTTTACTATATCTTGGAGTTCATTTATCTTAGCATTTTATATGTACATAGCTATTGAGCTATTGTGATCCACTGCTAGGACTATCCTAGACATATACTAATGTTTATAAATGAGGAAAATGGACTCTATGTTTCTTTGAGTCTCCATTACTTCATTTAATATGTTTTTTTTTTTCCAAGTCTTTCCATTTCCTTATGATTGGGGCAATGCCATTCTTTCTGATGGAACCATAGCATTCCATTTTGTGCATATACCACATTTTCTTGTTCCATTTGTCCACTGAGCAACATCTGGTTTGATTACCTATCTTAGCTATGGTAAATAATACTTCAATGAAAATTATTATCCTAGTGGCTTTAGTGTGGCTTAGATGGTGGTCAATTGGATAAATACCCAGTAGTGGAATTGTTGGATCATAGGGGAGCTCTATGTTTACTTTCTTGGGGAACCTCCATACTGCTTTCCAGAGAGGATGAACACTTTTACATTCCCACCAACATTGTAATAGCATTCCCTTTTGTCTACATCCCCACCAGCATTTGTTATTGTTAGTTTTCTTGATAATAGCCATTCTATTTGGGGTGAAGTGCAATCTCAATGTGTTGATTTGCATTTCTTTTAGAGCCAGAGCTTTTGAACATTTCTTCACGTGTCAGTTGCCCATTCTTACTTCTTCTTCTGAGAAGTCTCCCTTTAATTATTTAGTCCATTTAATGATTAGGTTGTTGCTTCATTGAAGAGTAATTTTTTTCTTTTTTTTAAGGGGGAGGGAATGTTTTGACCTCTAAGTATATTTTTCATGGTAGCCTTTGTCTGATGCATAGGTTGTAAAGATCTTCTCCCATTATGTAGCTTTATTATTTATCTTGCTAGGTAGGTCCTTTGCCGTGCAGAAACCCTTCAGTTTAATGCTATGGGATTTTCTTTTATTTGTTGTGATTCTGGATCTTTATTCAGGAAGTTTTGACTCATGGAAAAGAGCCCTAGTGTTTCCCTTACCCCTTTCTGTAATATTTTTCAGGGTATCTGAACTTACACTGAGGACTTTAACCCATTTGGAATTGATTTTGGTGCAGGATGATATATAGTCTAGCTTCAATTTTTCTGCACATTTGAACATGATTTTTATTTAATTTTCAAACATGGACTTGATAGCTACTTTCTATTTATTGAAAGGGGATGTTGCAGTGTCTTGGCTGCATGACACTAAATATTCAGGGCATCAAAAGCCAAAGATGGATCCCAGGACACATTCTGAGATTCTTAAGGAAAAATGCCTTCCTTTAGTTAATAGATGTCCTAGGCTTAACAAGTCATAGCTTGCATCAAGTCATGTTTCTGGATGCTAACCTTATGGTGACCAAGATCCAGACACCCTGATATCGTCCAACAGATTTGAACTAATTCTCTTAATATCTAATTATGTTGCTCTGCAATAATAGAACTGTGATATTTATGCATGATTTTCTCTTAATTCATCAAAATTTTATTATTGGTTCCCTAAGATTAGATTTTCATAGGAATAGCCATAAACAGTGATAAAATACAGAAAAAGACAATTCATAAAAAAGTCACACTGCTCACACTTTTACTTATTGTTACAATAGGAATTACGACTTTTGAATTTTTTTGTATCTGCAAACAAAACGAAAATTAAGTTGTCCTTTTAAATATCATCAGTGACTCTAATTTGCAGTCTTTAAGCTAAACAATACATAATTTTCAGGCAACCTTTCTTCTTTTCTTTCTTCCATCTTTGTTTTCCTTCCTTTTCTTTCCAATTCTATTCTTTTCTTTCCTTTCTTTCATTGCTGAATCCTTAGCCCCAAATTTATCAATATTTTGCACTTATTACTTGTACAGTTTAGGGAGTTTATAGTTATATATATCTACCCATCTACATAATGTACTTTGCTTATATTTACCCCTCTGTTTTTTACAACATGAAACAAGTTTTCAACTTTGAATATGTAATTAAAATTTTACAATTAGATATTTCTGTAATTCATCAGTGAAATTATAATTGTTTGAGTGCAAACTTTCTCCATATTGAGATCATGTGTAGAGTATAATTAGTGTTATATGTTAGTAGAATTCTTAGTAATCGGGTAATTAGTGAGAAAGTAGCCAAAATTCGCAATGCATGCATAACTTGGACAATCACAATGAACCATGTTGAGAATTAGCAAGTTGCATTAAGTAGCACCAATGAATATAACATAAAAATATTCTTGAATGACTTCTCAATATAAAGGAGGTATAAAATATCAGAGAGGTCAAAGTAAAATGCCCATGCAATTTAAACATCCATAAAATTTAGGAGAGCTTTAAATATCCTTGCTCATAAATTAACTTTTCTAATTTAATTGAATTTTAAGGGCTTATTTTCTCCCTTACTGTTCGAGGTCAGCTCTTATAAGATCAATGTCTATGTGTTCATGTGCTTATCCTATATGCTACATCATGTGGGATATTTTCCTTTTGTCTGTAATTTTTTTTTATATTTATGGTATCATGTTTTGTCTTTTGCATGAGACTTGCACTGATATATTATTAATTAACAATAACATTTGGATGAGTTCGAATTGACTTAATTAAGCCTGTTATGAATTTTTGTAAGAGGTCAAACTTATTTTCCCAGTTGATCTATTTTTAAATTATGCAATCCTGGATTATTCAATTAACCTAATGATAGAACTCTGAAATAGTTTTTTTCAGTGAAATTGAATATCCAAACACTTTTTTTCTATAACTTGGAAGTATACAAAAGATTGTTTCAGGGCTGGGGATATGGCAGGAGTGCTTGCCTCATATACATGAGGCCCTGGGTTCAATTCCCCAGCACCACGTTTACAGAAAACGGCCAGAAGCGGCGCTGTGGCTCAAGTGGCAGAGTGCTAGCCTTGAGCAAAAAAGAAGCCAGGGACAGTGCTCAGGCCCTGAGTCCAAGCCCCAGGACTGGCCAAAAACAAAAAAACAAAACAAAAAAAACCCAAAAGATTGTACCAAAGGGTATGATTTTACAATTGAAATTGAAAATATTTGATTTTCAAAATTTTACCTCCTACTATGTTTTTATCTTCCTAAATGTCTGAAAACCATTCATATTGAGCACAGCTGCTCAGAAAAATAAATATACATTCCTACCACAAAGAATATCAACCAAAATTCAGCTATTTTTAAATTTCCATTCTGGCTGCCCATTTATAAAGATTGATTCCTCCAAGGATATTCATTTCTGGAGTTCAAAAAAGGTCCAATTGTTCTATACCAGAATGTATCAACTGTCTTAACTCACTCTCCAGAGCTGTGGAACCTGTGTACCTACTGAACCATTTTTCACAATTTTGTAAACTAAAGATTGTATAAAAATACATATGTATATATAATGTATATTAGACACATACACATAAATAATTTTAAGTAGTTCTGCAAAGGAGTTGCCATTAAAAAAAATCATTTTATGAATTCAATGCATCTTCATCAATGTCACCCATTATGACTGTTACACATAATTTGATTTCCAAATTACAAAATCTTTTTTAACAAAATCCATATTTTTAAAAAATGAATAGGATATTTAAGCCATCAAAGTAAAATTTGATATTTTCTCTATGTAGAGCTAATACATTAAATACATGTTTATACTTTAAATACAGTTTAGTACTTTTTTTTTTCTGCAAGTCCTGGGGCTTGAACTCAGAGCCTGAGCACTGTCCCTGGTTGTTGTTTCTTCTTCTTCTTCTTCTTCTTCTTCTTCTTCTTCTTCTTCTTCTTCTTCTTCTTCTTCTTCTTCTTCTTCTTCTTCTTCTTCTTCTTCTTCTCAAGGCTTGCACTCTACAACTTGAGCCACAGTGCAATTTCTGGCTTTTTCTATGTATGTGGTGCTGAGGAACTGAACCCAGGGCTTCATGTTATAGGAGGCGAGGACTTTACCACTAGGCCATATTCCTAGCCAAGTACATAAATACTTTCAAGGAGAATTAACATGGGTTTTCAGAGGATAAGGGCTATGTTCCAGGTGCACTTAGTCATTTTATTAAAAAGTGAAATGATTACCTTCTTTCAATACAGAAAGAAAATTCGCCCTCTATATGTTTTTGTCTGCATATAGTGTGCAATGAACTATGGTCTCAAAAACACACAGGATTATTTTAACATACTAAACTCTCTTTTTTTTTTAATAACATAAACCTATTGCAGTAGTATTTTTTGTTTTATGTCTCTCATCTGAGGAGAAAAGTCATCATTTGGAGAAAAGTTCTTCCTTCTGCTATATTAACATTGAAGAAAATAGTGATTATGAATACTTGAAACAGAAAGGGATTTATAATACAACCGTGCGACCCACAGGCTAATGCCACCTAAGCTTCCTATTTTACCCATTTTCCTTTTGTTTAATTGCACATTTAAGTGCAACACAGTTCTCCGCATGCTTTCTTATTCCCATCAACTATGCACTCGTGTCCCTGTAGTCACAGATTTTAAACCCATTTTAACCATCTTCCATAAGTCAGTTTGCTATCTTGACATTGTGGTGGGAGAGTAGGAAAGACCTGAGTCAATTTTGCAACATAGAGAGTTTCCATTTACCACCTGCCCTCTTATGCATACCTAACCTCATTATCAATAACTGGTTCCATTTCCATGGTATAAGCATTACAATTAATGAAACAACATAGACAATGTCATTATTGCCTTATGTCTACAGTTTATTTTATTATTTCTTCATGATAGTTTGAATTCTAAAAACTTGGACAAACTATAATGACATGTATCCATCCTTATAGAGTCCACAGCCCTAAACCTCCTTTGTGCTCTTCCTTTCTCTCCATTCCCAATCATCAAAACTCAGCTCCTGTCTATAAGGCCATGTCCTTAGTTCATTGCTACTCATCCTGTTATTATATTAGCACTCATTCTGAACCTCTTTCATTTATTTAACTTTATCTTATCTGAGCCAGCGTTCTGCTATTTTTGATAATTTTTTGAGAAACTAACTAGGATAAGCTTTATATAATTATCATTAATGTTTCCTATCATTATTAAACATGAAACCATCCAAACACTAGCCTAAATATTTTACATATGTCTAGTTTCATCTTTAAAATAATTATACCCCTTAGCTAAACATTATTTATGCCAATATTGCAGCGAAGTGGCTGAGCCACCGCAAGATTAAGGCATTACAAAAGAATCATACCATTATAATCAGCAATGCATTTCAGTGAATCCTGCCTTTAGGAAAGTTGATAGGTTAATGTTCTATTTTTTTCATGGCAATATAGAGAAGTCATTTTAAAGTAAATCATTGAAAAATTGTGGGACAATTAGTTATAGGCATTAAGAGCATGATACGACCCTTTAAGATTTAACTATAGTGCAAAATAATTAAGGACAGTAATTCAAGGATCCATTTTAAATGAAGTCACAGACTATTGTTCAGAGTATTGAAGTGGAGGAATGGCATAATTGGTTCAAAGAGGAAACAATATCAGATGGTAGAAACTGGAATAGACAAAGTAAAAATTTGAGTATTTATGACATAAACCATATCACAAAGAGAAGCTAAGGATCCTTATACCTCAAATTTTGCTTGTAATAGTCAATAATAAAACCACTATATAGAATTAGTTTACCTTTTCAAACATTCAGATCAGTCTCCTAAATTTCAGTTTCAAAAATCCAGTCTTCTAAATTTACTTAGGTTTAAGTCACTGAGAGCAGGTAGCGAGCATATAAAATAAAATAACTCCTTCAGCATATGAAAACAAACAAAATCTTCTTTTCTTCCTTTTTTCTTTTTCCTTTTTTGATGATTCTCTCTTATTTATGTTATTTATGATATATTCACATGCATGTCTTCAGGAGGGAGGGAGGGAAGACTTAAGGGAAAAAGTGTGAAAAGTGCAGCAGTGGAGCTCACTGTACACTGATGAAAGTGAACTATCCAACTCGTGGGAAGAGATGGGAGGGAGGTATTGGGAGAGAATGAGGGAATAGATAACACTGTATGAAAGAAATGTCCTCATTACCAGACTCATAGAATTCTAATTCCTCTGCATATAACTTTTATAATAACAATAAAGTAAATTAAAAAATAAATTTCAATTATGCTATAACAATAAAAAGATTGCCAAAAATATAAAAATATTAAAAATTTAAAAACTTCTTATTCTCTAAATTCTCATTTAACCTCAGCAAATATTTGTAACGAATATAAAGTTAGAAATCATGTAGACTAAGACATCATATCTAGCAAAGTATTTGTGCATAGAGGTCCAAAAGCTTGATACATGATGGGCTCATTATGTCTGTCAATAATTTGCTTAGCTTTTAGAAAAAAATAATATTCAGCAAGGTCTACAGTGACAATACCAGGAAATATTATGATAAAGTGTCGGAATCTGTCTTCCGAGAGCATTTAAAATTAATTTTTGAATTAATATATTTGATAAATGAAGCTAAGTGAAGCATGGGTGAATAGAATATTGAGAATGATCAGTGTGATATAAATAGTTAGCAAATATATAGTAGTGAAATAACACTATTTTACAGGTCTGTTTGTGAGACAATGCTGGAGCACAAGTAGGCATGAGCTCGTTAAGGCAGCAAAAACCTTCTGCTCTTGGAAGGGCAAAGCCTGTAAGGGGAATTAGAGCTGAGATGTAGTTTACACATCTTCCAGCCAGTATGCCCCCTAGCCATGCAAGAAAAGTAAAGATTTGAGTAAGCATAAGGCTTTTTTCACAAGCCTTTAGGTAAGTTTAAACTTCATGCTGAACTGTAGAAAAAGGTTTAAGTGTCTAAATTTTAGATGTTTTAAAATGTTACCAATGGCTTCAAGGGCCAGTTTATGCTGTTAAGTAGTTTTATTTTATCTGCTTTAAGCTATCTGAATGTTCTTCTTTTAGCTTTCATATATTCTTTGTCATTTTATTCACTGTGAATTTTGGGGGAGAGAAAAGGAAAACCCAAAATCAAATAAGAAAAGAGAAGCCTATTTAGCCATCATATTCATGCATGCTTGTGCAAAAATGATTTGTGAATGTGTAAACGCGGGTGTAAGTAAATGTTCAGGAGTATTTGGGTGTGTGTAAATATTTTACTGTGCTCTCATGTTTGTATTTGTAATATTGGTTTTGAATATTTTCTGAACTCTTGTTAAGTACTGACAATTTATTGGAGCCATTTTGTATCCCAGTAATTGGGTAACATGAGTCTTGGACACATAATTGCATGTGTATGTTTGTATGTTTCAGAAAAAATTAGTTACCACTCCTCAGGCTTTGTTTTTCTTTCTGTTTATGCTATAATTTGCACATGACTTGAGTATGTCTGCCATCATTTCAGATGGTAAGAATTGATCTCCCATAGGGCAGTAATAGGAAGTGGGAACTTTTTTTTTTTAAATATAAAACCCCTTAGTTTATACTATCAATTAAAATCAAAGTTGGTTAAATTACAATTCACAAATCATAATGTCAAAGTTTGTCAGCGAAATCTGTAAATGTACTTTTATATTTCTTCTAAGTTGATTCATTTTATGTTATTTTTTTAATTTGCAGTAGTAAAGTTGGTCAATACTGCTTTACCTGATGTATTTTTATCTGAAGTCTCAAATATGGTTTCATTATTTTATTTTTTATTTATATTTTTTAAGTTTTTATTATAAAACTGATGTACAGAGAGGTTACAGTTTCATACGTTAGGCAATGGATACATTTCTTGTACTGTTTGTTACCTTGTCCCTCATACCCCCCTGCCCCCTCTCCCTTTCCCCCCCTGAGGTGTTCAGTTCACTTACACCAAACAGTTTTGCAAGTATTGCTTTTGTTGTTGTTTCTCTTATTTTACCCTTTGTCTCTCAATTTTGGTATTCCCTTTCAATTTCCTAATTCTAATACCAGTACACACTGTTTCCCATTCACTCAGATAAGATTACAGAGATAGTGTAGATACAATCACAAGAAGGTGATACACGAACATCATCAATAGTAGAAACTACAGATACACATGGGATGTTGTAAGTAGTTACAACTGTGATATAACAATCATTTCCATAAAATGGAGTTCATTTCACTTAGCATCATCTTATGTGATCATAAGGGTATAGCTATTGGGCTCTTGTGATCCTCTGCTGTGACTTGCCTAAACCTGTGCTAATTATTCCCAGTAAGGGAGACCATAGAGTCCATGTTTCTTTGGGTCTGGCTCACTTCACTTAGTATAATTTTTTCCAAGTCCTTCCATTTCCTTACAAATGGGGCAATGTCATTCTTTCTGATAGAGGCATAAAGTTCTATGTGTATATGTACCACATTTTCCTATTTTCCTGATCTATTCGTCTACAGAGGGGCATCTGGGTTGGTTCCAGATTCTCGCTATGACAAATTGCGCTGCAATGAACATTGTTGTGCTGGCGGCTTTACTGTGATTTTGTTTGTGGTTTTTTGGATAAATACCCAAAAGTGGGGTTGCTGGGTCATAGGGGAGTTCTACATTTAGCCTTCTGCGGAATCTCTATACTGCTTGCCAGAGTGGCTGAACCAGTTTACATTCCCGGAAGTGGGAACTTTTAAATGTGGAACTTATGGAGAAATTTTTACTACTTTTGTTCTTTTTAGAAATCTTTTTCAGGGCTGGGATTATGGCCTAGTGGCAAGACAGCTTGCCTCCTATACATGAAGCCCTGGGTTCAATTCCCCAGCACCACATATGTAGAAAATGGCCAGAAGTGGCGCTGCGGCTCAAGTGGCAGAGTGCTAGCCTTGAGCAAAAAGAAGCCAGGGACAGTGCTCAGGCCCTGAGTCCAAGGGCCAGGACTGGCAAAAAAAAAAAAAATTATCTTTGGGGGCTGGAAATATGATCCAGTGGCAAGAGTACTTGCCTTGTATACATGAAGCCCTGGGTTCAATTCCCCAGCACCACATATATAGAAAATGGCCACAAGTGGCGCTGTGGCTCAAGAGGTAGAGTGCTAGCCTTGAGCAAAAAGAAGCCAGGGACGGTGCTCAGGCCCTGAGTTCAAGGCCCAGGACTGGCCAAAAAAAAGATACTAGAAGTCTTTTTCAAAAAATGTTTTCTTTTTGGTTCAAATTCTGAGACTTAAACTCGGGACCTCAGCACTGTCCCTGAGCTGTTGCGTTCAAGGCCAACTTCGACCATTGGAGCTACAGTTCTGCTTTTGTTTTTGATGCTTAAGTGGAGATAATAATCTTATGGGTTTCTCTTGGTAGGCTGGGTTTGAAACATTATCCTCCGATCTCAGCCTCATGAGTAGCTAGAATCATAAATTTGTACCATTGGCACTGGGCTTGAAAACAATTTTGATAACAACATATAACAACAGCTTTCCATTATTGTAAAGATAAAATCTCTTAATGTCTAAAAAAAACCGTTCAGGTAGTAATAAAAACAAGACTTTCAGATTTTTTAAAAAGTGAAACTTACTGTGAAGAAATTAAGTTATGGAAACCAGTGTCCCCAGGAATTAATGTAGGTAAGACAGAATGGAATGATTGTATAACGAGCAGAGCCCATCATGACTTGTATCATGTGAC
This sequence comes from Perognathus longimembris pacificus, assembly GCF_023159225.1. Lineage (NCBI taxonomy): Eukaryota > Metazoa > Chordata > Mammalia > Rodentia > Heteromyidae > Perognathus > Perognathus longimembris. The sequence continues at coordinate 15,635,084 of NC_063182.1, read as the reverse complement.
AGAGTTGGAGACATGTTATTTGTACTTTAGTTCCAAAAATGGTGACCTTAATTAATTTTGCTCACTACAAATCATGCAAAGCAAGTAACTCTTTACATTAACAAAAGATAAAGCTCTGCAATTCTGAAATAGTGTCAGAGGTAATATATTTTAACTTATCCACACAAAAGTGTAAATATAAAATGTATAAATTAAATGTTTGTTCAAATAGCTCTGATTCAGATTCCACAAAAGTAGTTTTTATATTGACTCAATTCATAATTCATTACTTTTTATAATCTACAAATTGTGTTTCAATTAAAATACATAGTACTTAAGGAATTTTCAAGACGAGTAAAGATTTTGCAATTTTTATTTTTACATTTGAAGTGAAATTGTCATTCATATCAAAATTGCCAAAATCTTATTTTGAATATATTTAATACATATGGAATTTATATATGATGAGTTTAGTATGTCTTAAATGCAGTACTTTGTGCCTTAATCAAAACTGTTTATCTCATAATGTTTTGTTCAAATTTTTTATTTAAAAAAATGAACAAGTAATCAGAATTATGAATGCCTTGGAACAGTTTGTCCTAGCAGCAGAAAATTAAGCTACAAAGATAAAAGATCAATAAGGGTTTTCTTGTTTCAAGGAGGAATAAAGTACAAAGATTACAGAGTCCTGTGTTACTGGAAAACTAGTCCAAGTACAGGCCTGTGTCAAGAGTGGGAAGTTGAACAGTACTATTCGTTTTGTCTAATAGGAAGTCAGAAAATGTATGATTGAGGACACAGGATGACCCATGTATTCCCCTGCAATGTAGTTAACATTACTTAAAGCCTTGTGAAAATATGATTCAACCACCTAGAGAAAGAGTGCAGAGCAGGACAGGCCATCAGCTAAATTTGACAGACACATTGAGGTTTTCCTTAAGAACTGGGAAAATCTATGAGACAATTTCTCTTAATTAACAATCAATTTAAAGATGATTACATTTCCATTTCTTATACTGTTTTCTCCTTGAAAGGCATTACAATATCAATATATACCCCTGTACATTGACACTTTCCTTCAGGCTTTGAAATGTGCTGAATTTATATGTATTATTAGCAAAAGACAATGTGTAATTATCTAACTGCATCCCAAGACACATTTTTAAAGCTTTTGGAAAGACTGGAACATAATCAAATTAAAGATTACATCAATACAAATCAACTATGCCTTTTCATTTTAGTTTCAAGCAAGCTGGCAGACCTAGTAGCAACCTTATTCAAGTCAAAAGGTGCGTTGTATATACTAAGGAAAAACTCTACACCAGTGGGAGACTTTCTTGCTATGATTTAGCATGGCTGGCTGAACTCAAAAGGGAAACATGTATAGAGGTTTAAAGATTAGATTCAGATGAATTTTTGGTGGAAAATTGAAACACAATATAGTTCTTCCACATTAAACTAACCATATCACAGATACAAATAGATTGTCATGTTGTCATCAAAAGCCAGTATCCTCCACACATTACTTTAGCTTTAATTTCTAATTTCTCCCTCTTCTTTGTCTACAATCATAGTCTTCCTCCATTAATACTAAAGTAAGAAAATTTCTAGAATTGACTTTATTTTATCTAATTTTTAAGTCAAATAACAATAAATAGAAATGCTGCAATATAGGAGATGATGTAAGTAATATTTAGAATAAACACAATACCAAAATGCATTCCATTGGTGAATAAAGGTCTCAGGACACCACTGTCCACACAAACCTCACGAATAACAATATCAGGAGATGCTCAAGTCCCCAGATAAAATGGAATCAGATTTGTATATGACCTATTCACAACCTCCATTATAACTTATAGCATCCCTGGATTATAAATGGAACACGATACATGCTCCAGTATGCTTGAAAAATAACTCTAAATTAGATCTCTAAATACTGATTATTATGTACTTTTTTCCAAAATGACAAGAAAATAGTCTTTCTATATAAACTGTTAACATACCATTATTCTTTAATGTTTTTGCTCCAGACACTTCTACATACAGAGTGATCATTATCTTCAAGTACAACACAAACCTTAAGTACAGTATGAAAATTTGATAGTAATCACAGCTTTCAATTAATATAGAAGGTGACATATATTGGCAATCCTTATTTTTGTTGTTTAAATCTAAACTGGATTTTCAAAAATAAAACTTTTCTGTGGACACTCCAAAATTAGCTGGCATTTCTTACAATAATCTGGAGAGCTCTGTGTTAAAAAACAATTTTTGAAGATACATTTCAGAATCCTTAGTAGATGTAGCTATTTTAAAACCTTAAAAAAATCATCCAAGTTTCGTCCTGTGACAAGGAGGCCAAGTGTCTCCCTTACTCCTTCTTTTAGTGTTTTCAGGATATCTGTTTTCATTTCGAGGTCTTTGATCCGTTTGGAATTGATTTTGGTGCACAGTGATATGTAAGGATCTAGTTTCAGTTTGTTGCATGTGTTGAACCAGTTTTGCCAGCACCATTTGTTACAGAGGCTATCTTTCTTCCATCCTATTTTTTTAGCTCCTTTATCAAAGATTCAGTGGACATAGCTCTGTGGGTGCATTTCTGGGTCTTCAATTATGTTCCATTGGTCTTCACACCTGTTCTTGTGCCAATACCAAGCTGTTTTTATTACTATAGCTTTATAATACAGCTGGAAGTTTGGTATTGTAATTCCTCCAGCACTGTTCTTTCTGCAGAGGATTGATTTTTCTATTCAGGGTCTTTTATTGTTCCATATGAATATCTGGATTGCTTCCTCTGTTTCATTAAAAAATGGTGTTGGAATATTAATGGGTATTGCATTGAATTTGTAGATAGCCTTTGGCAATATCGCCATTTTGGCTATATTAATCGTCCCAATCCAGGAGCATGGGAGGTTTTTCCATTTCCTTAGTTTTGCCTTAATTTCATTTTTTTATGTTTTAAAAGTTCTTATCATAGAGGTCTTTCACTTCTTTGGTTAAGGTTATTCCTAGGTATTTAATGTTTTTGAGGCTATTGCAAAAGGAGTTGCTTTCCTAATTTCAGCCTCAGTCTTCGGGTCACTAGCATATAGAAAGGCCATTGATTTTTGAGGGTTTATTTGATATCCTGCAACTTTGCCAAAGTTTTGGATCAGCTCTAGTAGCTTGGGAGTACAGTCTATGGGCTTCTTTAGGTATAGGATCATGTCATCTGCGAAGAGAGAAAGTTTAACTTCATCTTTTTCTATTTGGATCCACTTTATGTTTTCTTCTTGCCTAATTGCTCTGGCTAGGAATGCTAGTAATATGTTGAAGAGGATGGCAAAGTGCAGACATCCCTGTTTTGCTCCTGATTTTAAAGGGAATGGCTTTAGCTCAAATCAAAGAAAGAATGGACAAATGGGACTGCATCAAACTGCAGAGCTTCTGCAAAGCAAAGCAAAGGGCATAGCTCATAAGATAAACAGAAAGCCCACAGATTGGAAAAAGATCTTTACCGGCAATACAGTGGACAAAAACCTCATATGTAAAATATATTCAGAACTAAAAAAAATTATATTCCTCCAAAACTAAACCACAAAGAACCAACAGCCCCCTCAACAAGTGGGCCAAAGACTTTAAAAAAAGACTTCTCTGATGAGGAAATGAGAATGGCCAAGAGACATATGAAAAAATGCTCTACATCACTGGCCATAAAAGAAATGCAAATCAAAACAACATTGAGATTCCATCTCACCCCAGTGAGAATGTCCTTTACCAAGAAAACTAACAATAATAAATGTTGGAGGGGATGTGGCCAAAAGGGAACCCTACATCATTGTTGGTGTGAAGGTAAACTGGTTCAGCCACTCTGGCAAGTGGTATGGAGATTCCTCAGAAGGCTAAACATAGAGCTCCCCGAAGACCCAGCAGCCCCATTTTGGGCATCTACTCAAAAGACCACAAACAAGAACACACTAAAGCCACCAGCACAACATTCATCACAGCACAATTTGTCATAGCTAAAATGTGGAACCAACCCAGATGCCACCCAGTAGACAAATGGATAAGGAAAATGTGGTACATATACACAATGGAACTTTATGCCTCTATCAGAAAGAATGACATTGCCCCATTTGTAAGGAAATGGAAGGACTTGAAAAATCATACTAAGTGAAGTGAGCCAGACCCAAAGAAACATGGACTCTATGGTCTCCCTCATAGGGAATAATAGCATAGGTTTAGGCTAGTCACAGCAGAGGATCACAAGAGCCTAATAGCTATGCCCTTAAGAACGCATAAGATGTTGCTAAGTGAAATGAACTCCATGTTATGAAAACGACTCTTATATCACTGTTGTAATTACTTTTAACATGCCATGTGAAACCGTAGCTTCTGTTTTTTTTTTTGTTTGTTTTTTTTTGGCCAGTCCTGGGCCTTGGACTCAGGGCCTGAGCACTGTCCCTGGCTTCTTCCCGCTCAAGGCTAGCACTCTGCCACTTGAGCCACAGCGCCGCTTCTGGCCGTTTTCTGTATATGTGGTGCTGGGGAATCGAACCTAGGGCCTCGTGTATACGAGGCAGGCACTCTTGCCACTAGGCTATATCCCCAGCCCCGTAGCTTCTATTTTTGATGATCATCTTCTATCCCCTTCCTGTGGTTGTACCTGTACTAGCACTGTATCTTATCTGAGTACATTGGAAATTGTATATGCTGGTATTAGAACTAGGAAAGTGAAAGGGAATACCAAAATCGAGAGACACAGGATAAAAAGACAAACAACTACAAAAGCAATACTTTCAAAACTGTTTGGTGCAAACCAACTGAACAACTCATGGAGGGAGAGGGAAAGGAGAAAGGGGGAGGGGGGAGTGAGGGAAGAGGTAACAAACAGTACAAGAAATGTATCCAATTCCTAACGTATGAAACTGTTACCTCTCTGTACATCACTTTGACAATAAATAAGAAAAATAAATAAAGAAAAGTGAAAACATATATCATTCAAACTTTGCCTTTGTAGAAATTTCCCGTGGAGTGGGTAGCATGGTGCATATTCAGTTTTTAATGAAAGTTGTTGACATCTGTAAAGAGGAAAAAAAATATCAAATGAAATCATTCTATCTTCACTTTTTCTCGAGTACCAATGATCTCTGCCTGTTAGGTAAAGGCTGCCTATTAAGGTTAACGGAAATAGAGTATAAACCAGATGGGTAAAATTCAAGGTAACCCACTATTTCAATTATACAGGGCAAATATCCTAACATCATTCTTTTAAAGATACAAAGCCACTTCCTAGAAACCTTTGGCTAACAATACAACCAATTTTATAGTAGTGTTTAATGGGAATGGTCAACAATGCCTGAACTTGGAAAAACAATTTACTTCTTAGAATAAAGCTTTTAGAAGCAATGTTCCATGCTGTTTTACTTGCAGAGTTACATTGTTCGCAAGTATGTTATGGTGAAGTCATCCCGCAGGTCAAATGATTGCAAGTATTTTTTTCAGAAAATATGTATTCAGGTTCATATGGTCACAGAAGTATACAAATGATTATTTCCTATTCCCCTTTTATGTTTTCAAATTTCAACTTAACTTTTGGATTTCTTTGTGTTCTCTAGCAGATAGCTCTAACCAGGATACTCTGATCTCCATCTCCAAATTAGCTGAAATACAGACATGCACCACCATGCCCAGGTTCTAATTCTGTCTTGAAACTCATAACTTTGTGATTATATTATCTGCAACTTAATAAAAAATAAGTTTACATATTGCATCTTTTTGAGGTTACTCCCTAAATTGATACACAGCAATTCATGTGCTCTCCCAGCCCCCTTAGATGCTGACAGAATTGAAAATCTTTTAGCTTTACTCTTTTTCACTCATAGCCTGTGTCCACAGGAACAATGAGCCCCTAAAGTAGGATACTTCTTCAATAGATTTTCTGTTGTATCTATTTCACAATCTCTTTTACAAACACATAATTTCAAAAATTCCCTCAAGAACAAGACACTTAAAAAAAGAGACTTGATTTAAATTATGTAATTTGCATTAGATATAAACAGAAGTTGTAGTTTGTTCTATGTTGCCCAAGGACATTTGTTTTTCTTCCATAAATTACTCTATGCTTTCCAAAAAAAATCACATTTCTTACTCTGCTTGTACTGTCATAATTCTGGAGGTTGTAAGTCTAGGGAAAGGGTACTGACAGGGTTGAACTAATATCCGCTGGCTTTGTGCTGCCACGGCTTTACTCTTAGAAGGTGCAAGTTAGGTATGTCTTCTTTTTCTTAGTAAAACAGTTCAAATTAATTAGCACTCATCTTTAGGATTTAATGTAACTTTATTTGCCTCTCTGAAGTCCTCATCTCTAAATATAATACTTTGGTTTTCTGGACTCCAACAATGAGCTGAGAAAACCATAATATAATCTATAACATCATCTTTTAAACAAAATACTCATCCACACCTACAGTTCAATGTTCATTGTTAATAAACATAAATAAAACAATTAATTTTTACTTCACAAGCATTTATTTCTTTCACATGTTAGAAAATAGTTTTGATTGTAATAATAGTAGCAGCACACCAGCCTCCTACTATATTGAAATTTCCTATATTATATCTTACAAAATTAAGAAGTATGAGGGATGTGATAGATAGAGGAGATATGTGTGAGAATGTTGAAAGGAATGACCTTGATCAAGATACATTGCATATTATAAACTGCTTTGCTAAATAGCAACTATTTGCACAACCAATTAAAGATAACAGTAATTAAGTTCATTATGCTTAAGTGATACTAACATTTTTAAATTTATGCTTTTAATTTGATGAGTGATCCCATAATTTTTATATTTTTCCATAAAATCCATGTGTTTCATACCTTGTTTCCCATCATCCTTTGAAAAGAACTGTTGTAACCCATGTTTTTTCCTTGGTAGGTAACTTTTTTTTCCAGAAAAGTCAATCATATTTTAATCTTTTTGTGACCTAAAATATCAGATTGTTTATGTTTGGATAAAAAAAAATATGATGCCTATATATGATAGAATTTCCACTGGGCAATAGAAAGAATAAAAGAATATAATTGCAGGGAAATGGATGGAAATAGAACAAATTGTGTTAAGTGAGGTAAGCCAAGATCCGGGAGACAAATGTTGCATATACTCTTGGATAAGTGGAAGTTAGATCTAAAATGCATTGGGATATAGCAATTTACACAGGATTCTATATATTCAAATGCAGTGAGCCAAAAGAGGATAGTTTTAGAGTTGAATCACAAGGTACAGTACCTGGGGGGCCTCTTCAAAATTTTTATAAAATTGTATACGTACTGAATTTCCATGGTGAACTTCATAAAACACTGATTTTGCAAGCACTTTTTAGATAGTTAAACAAATTTAAACCTGCAGCAAATCACAATACATTGTAACATGCTATATAGATGTGCTTAACATGGTATTAAATAGATAAATTATTAAAATAGGTAATTTGAAAGAAATTGAAAATGACACATTCATTTACAAATTCCCAAACAAAGTTTGGATTTAAATTCTGTATATAGATATATACCACTGGATGCAAGGGCAAATATCATGAGCAGGATCAAAATATATCCAGTTTCTGTTTTCCACACACAAACACACACGCACACACACACACACAACAGGGTATAGTAGCTCACACTTATAACCCTAGCTAATCAGAGACAAAGACATCAATAGAACTTATTTCACACCAACCCTTACAAAATTAGCTAGATCCATCTCAACAAACAAGCCTGGTAAACAGTATACTAGAAATCATTTATAATCAAAACTATGCCAGAGCTATAGATACAATTTTTCCAGTTCCAGGCTATCCCAAGCTAAAAGATGGATGCTATCTACAAAACATTTTAATGTACATAGGGCTGAAGGCATGGCTCAAGAGGTAAATTGTTTCTCTAGCAAGCAATAGGCACAAATTTAAATCCTAGTAACACCAAAACAAACCGTAATAATAACAATCACTAAATATTATGAAATGAAATTTAATTCTGTGTAAATATGTAATCCACAGTATTATTAGATTTTCCTTGTTAAGTATCAACTCTGTACAAACAATGTCCACATCCGTCTCATGTTTTCTCAATTCTCTAATTTAGTAATCATCTTTCCATTGACTAGGAAAAGCCTGAGTCTCAGAAAGATAAATCATTCTTCCTAGTTCCACACTGGCATATGCAGCTGTGTGCACACAAGTGATGTTTAGACTTTTTTCTGTCATAAAAAAGTATTAAAGCAGTAAGAAGGAGTTGAAGAAATATAACACAGTATATAACAAGAAGCGACTTTTCGCACAAGAAAGGATCTTAAACGTGAAGTGCTTTAGTTTCAAAGTCAAAAATTGTGTCAAAAATTAGAAGAAACACGTAAAAGTGAAATCAGAAAGCCAACTCATGTTCTAGAAGGACAACTTAGGGTTTATGCTACAATATAGGCTTTGTAAACCAAAGGGAAAAATAGAAAGAACTACAAACAGTGCATTATGAAAGCCTCTTGTTTCTATTTCTTGGAGTTCATTTTGATAAGTTTCTTTTTATGTAGTCATATGCACATAGCTATTGAGCTATTGTGATCCTACACTAAGAATATCGTACACTTATTCTAGCTATTACAAATGAGGTAAACAAGAAAATAGGAATCACAGAAATGGTGGGACAAAGGGTGAAACAATGCAACAGTGACCCTCACTATGAACTATGCTGAAATTAACTTTACAGCTTGGAGTGGGGAAGGGTGTTTAGGGAGTTAGGGGAAGAGAAAATGAGGGAGGGTAACACTGAAAAGAAATGGTGCTAGCATAACTGACTGTACATGTGTAGAAAACTGAACTTAGATCCTTATGTATCATCACCCTGCACCAGAATCAACTCCAAATCAATTAAAGACCTGGAGGCAAGAGTATATATCCTGAGCATATTACAGCAGGGGATAGAATAGGAGTACACTAGCGTTCCTTGGTACAAGTCAATATTTCCTAAACAAAGATCCAGAAATACAACAAATCAAATAAAGGTTGGAAAATGGGATTGCAAGCTATATAGAAAGCTCACAGATTGGGAAAAGATTTTCACTAACCATACAACAGACAAAGGCCTCATATCAAAAATATATCTACAGCTCAAAATTTAAGGCCATCTATAACAAATTCTCAAAGCAACAAGAACACCATTAATTAGAGGACTAAATAAAAAGAGATTTATCTGTAGAGGAAATAAGAATAGCCAATAGACACATTAATGAATATTCAACATTTCTGGCCATAAAAGAAATGCAAATCAATGCTATATTGAGGTTCTACCTCACCCAATTTAGAATGACCATTATCAAGAAAACAAATAATAACAGATGCTGGCCCAGTGTGGCCCAAAGGGAAAAAATACACCAGTGTTTGTGGGAATGTAAACTTGTTCAACAACTCTGCAAAGCAATATGGAGGTTCCTCAAAAGAGTAAATGTAGAGGTCCCTTGTGATCAAGCAATCCAACTCCTGGGCATTTATCAGAAAGACCAGATGCAAGACAACACTAAAGCTACCAGCACAACCATGTTCATTGCAATATTATTTTACCATATCTAAGATATGTAACCAACCCAGATGCCCCTCAATAGGTGAATGTATCAAGAAAATGTGGTATATGGGCACAATGGAATTCTATGTTTGCATTAGAAAGAGACTTCACCCCATTCACAAGGAAAGACTGGGGGAGAGGGGGTCATGTTATATGAAGTATGCCAGACAAGAGAAACAGAGGTTCCGTGGTTTCCTTTGTTTGTAATAATTAATATATGTTTAGGATAGTCCTAGTAGAGGATCATATAGCTCAATATCTATGTACATATAGCCATATACAATAATGCTAATAAAAATGAACTCCAAGATAGGGAAATGAGTTTTTGCTCTTTTTTTAATGTACTCTATGAAGTTATTTCTTTTTATCTTTCATTTTTCCCCATTTGTTTTATCCCGTTGTCACTGTTTTTGATGTTGGTACCCTTTACATACGTTTATCTGATTTGGGGAAGGGAAAGGGAATGACAAAATGGTGGGGGGAAAAAAGGACAATTGGTGAGCCAATGAAACAGCAATACTCACCACACGTTATGTTGAAAATGAACGCTACAAGTTGAGAGGAAGGGAGTCAGAGGGAGGGAAAATGTGAGAAAATGAGAAAAAGGATAACATTATTTGACAAGAAATATACTCATTAACTTATCTACACAAGTAACCCCACTGCACTCACCTTTACAATGAAAAAAAATACAGTTAATGGAATATGGTAGGGAGTAAATAGATGTGAGAAAATAACAAGTCAGATGACATTTCCTGAAATAAAAACTTTTACATGATAAAACTATGTTTTCTCTGAAAGCAAAAAGATTATTCTAAAGTAAATATAAATATGTTTTAAAACTTGTCACTACAGAATTGTGGTCGAATTTAGAAATAGATATAATTCTTTAAAAAATACCATCTTGGTAAATTTATAAAAGGATCTTGAAATGTTTTTCTTTTACCCAAATGAAGCTCAGATAACAAATGTATATAAGGTGCAACTACCATCACAGGCAGCCCACTCTTTCCTTTAAAATACTACACTATTTTTAGTGGAATTAAATAAATCTTTCACACATATAGAAAATATTCACTAGTCATATTAATAATATCAACATTTACAGTCAAGGGCAATGGAGATATTGTCATATACAAGAGGAACCCATGGAGATGTGATGATTAAATATAATGTGGCAGCCTGTATGTGATATTGAATGAGAATATGTAGGGAGCCAACAGCAAAGTTCATCCTGACCTCTGGCTATGTTATCTCAAGGGTGCTCAAGGTCATGGCTTAGGGAGCCAACAACAAAGTTCATCCAGACCTCTGCCTATGTTGTTATCTCAAGGACGTGCAAGAACATGGCTTACTTGAAGGACAGCACTAATTGGAGATGTTTTATTATGTCCACAAGAGTCTGTTTTTCATAGAGCTACACTATGACCCAGCAGCCCCACTTTTGGGCATCTACCCAAAAGATCACAAACAAGAACACACTAAAGCCACCAGCACAACAATATTCATCACAGCACAATTTGTCATAGCTAGAATCTGGAACCAACCCAGATGCCCCTCAGTAGACGAATGGATCAGGAAAATGTTGTACATATACACAATGGAATTTTATTCCTCTATCAGAAAGAATGACATTGCCCCATTCATAAGGAAATGGAAAGACTAGAAAAAAATTATACTAAGTGAAGTGAGCCAGACCCAAAGAAACATGGACTCTATGGTCTCCCTCATAGGGAATAAATAGCACAGGTTTAGGCTAGTCACAGCAGAGGATCACAACAGCCCAATAGCCCATATGATGCTAAGTGAAATGAACTCCATGTTATGGAAACGACTGTCACATCAATGTTGTAATTACTTTCAACATACGATGTGAAACCATAGCTTCTATTATTGCTGATCCTCTTGTATCCCTTCCTATGGTTGTACCTGCACTATCTGTGTATCTTATCTGAGTACATTGGAAACCGTGTATACTGGTATTAGAACTAGGAAATAGAAAGGGAATACCAAAATCGAGAGACACAGGGTAAAAAAAGACTACAAAAGCAATACTTGCAAAACGGTTTGGTATAAATGAACTGAACAACTCATGGGGGGAAAAGGAAAGGGGAAGGGGGGAGGGGGGAGGGGGAAATGAGGGAGGAGGTAACAAACAGTACAAGAAATGTATCCAATTCCTAACGTATGAAAGTGTAACCTCTCTGTACCTCAGTTTGACAATAAAAAATTAACCAAAAAAAACAAAACAAAGAGTTTGTTTTATGTTTACCATTCAACCTTGTTTTACTGCCTCTTGTTATTTACCAACTTCAGGGCCTTCTTGTTTTCTTAAATGTTAGTTAATCTTATACCACTCCCTGGTTTCTAAACTGTATATAAGCTGGAAGTTAAGAATAAATGGGGGGGGGGGCTGGGGATATGGCCTAGTGGCAACACCACTTGCCTCGTATACATGAGGCCCTGGGTTCAATTCCCCAGCACCACATATACAGAAAACGGCCAGAGGTGGTGCTATGGCTCAAGTGGCAGAGTGCTAGCCTTTAGCACAAAGAAGCCAGGGACAGTGCTCAGGCCCTGAGTCCAAGCCCCAGGACTGGCCAAAAAAAAAAAAAAAAAAAAAAAAGAATAAATGGGGCTGCAGTCTTGAGCTATAGTCTTGAGCTGCAGACCTCCAGAACCCCATCTTTTGTCTTTTGTCTCTTCTCTTGTATTTTTCTTTTTCTTTAATCCTCACCCCCTCAATCAGGATTCCCTTTCGCTGCCAGCTGGCTCCAGCAAGAATATAGACATTAGACAAATCTAAGCATTTTATTTATTTACTTACTTATTATTTCTAAGTAGTTTCAATTGAAAGCTCTCTATGGGGTTTCAATTTACATGACAGTACAGCAGGTATGACTGGATTCACCCCCATAAAACTAAGAATCCAAAATAAAAGTTTAGTTTGGTAAATTAAGTATCTCTCAACCTTATTTTTATCAGTCCATTCAGCTATGATATCAATTAATATACATCTCTAGAAAAATTAATATTGGCAAAGATATATTCTATTTTTGTATTATCATTACTGAGAAACTCAAAATTAGAGAACATTTTTAAATTATATTTTAAAACTTAATACCAGATTTTTATTGTAAATGCAAACAAAAATAATGCAAAATTAGACTTGGTATATTCTTATTGTGTCTATGTAAGATAGGTAGTATGGGTGCTCTTTTTCTAAATGTACAAAAATAGTCTATTCTCATATGAAAAGTAAATAGAATAATATCCCCCTTTGATCTCACTGTGTGAATTTCTAAAGTAATGTATAAAGAATCATATCTAAGTGTAATTTCTTTGTCTTTTACCATTCAGTGTTTTTATTCATAGATTTATAGGCACATTGTAATCACAAACGATGAGGAAAACTATGAAAACCATGTTTTGCGGGACTGGATTACTTAATATAACTTGTTCCAAGTCTTTGCATTTCTTTCTGATATGCATACGATTACATTGGAGAATATTCAATGATAGGATTACACAAAATGATGTTTATCAAAATGAAATCCAAGAAACAGAAACAACAGTTTTGTTTTATTTTTCCTCCTTCTTTGTCACTGTTTTTGTTTTCTGTACTTTTATCTTGTATGAAAGGTTATCTGTTTGAGGGAGGATGAGGGGCGCAGAGAAATGGTGGGCCAAAGGGTCAACAAATGCAGCAGTGGTACTCACTAGACTCTACGTTGAAAATGAGATATGTAACATGTGGGTGAGATAAGGAAGTAAAAACTGGGAGTGAGGAAAGAGGTGATTTAGTTAAAAAACAAATATACCCATTACCTGACTTATGTAACTATAACACCTCTGCACATCACCGTCAAAATAACAATTTTTAAAAATAGTTCAGATTTGAAGTCATGTTTTTTGACCTAGAATTTATATTGTTTCTACTTTGTGTTTATCCTTCACTGTACATATGATTCACTCTTACACAAATACATATGAGCACAATTACTTTCTTACTCATGAAATGCCAGTCAAAATGTATCACATTAACAGAGTGAAGACAAGAATTTTCAATCATATCAACGGACACAGAAGAACTGTGTGACAAAATTCAGGTTAAGTAGAAAATAAAGAAACTTACTCAACATAAATACTGTTTTTGAAAAGCCAACAGCTATTATTAATTTAAGTGTTGAAAGACTGAAAGCATTAAACTTCTAAGATCAGAAAAAAATACAAAATATCTGTTCTTATTGTAAGGTTCACCAGAAAGGAAATGGGCCACATGGTTCAACAAGAGAAGAGTTTATTGGAGAGTGAGCAAACTGCCAGCCCACACAAGATGGAATTGCAGAGAAGCAGAGGGGAAGGAAGAACAGAAAAAAAAGGAAGGAGAGAAAAAGTAAGAGAGAGTAAGAGAGAAAAGGAAAGAGAGAGGGGACTTGTGTTGAGTCAGATTACATAGGGAAAGAAGGGAGGTATGGCCAGGTGGATTGGTTGTGATCTCTGAGAAGAGAGAAATAATTGCCTCTAGGTGTTCTAGTTATCTAGGTAACGGCAGGTACTGAAGGAGGAATTAAACAGGTGGGAAGCCACCCCCGGAACCAGACCCCCCCCCCCCAGGAGGGGTGCTGTCCCTGAGCTTTCTCACATAAGCTGGTGGTGCTCGACCACTTGAGCCACAGTGTGGGGGCACACCTGGAAGTCAACTAGCTGGCCCCGCCTGTTTCTCAGTCTTGGGGCCACATGTGGCTAAAATGGCTGCGCCTAACAACAATGCACAGCTGCTACTGTGGGCTGTGACGCCCCTGCTCTTCCGCCCTTGATGAACAGCTCACCCTTCCCCTTCCTGCCGATCTTAGACCTGATTGGCTCCTGTGCCTTATATTAGTGGCACGTACTTCCCCAATAAACGAGATCTTGCACTGACTTGACTCCCAGGCCATCTGATTGTCCTCCGGAGAGGGAGGGCTGGGTGTGGGCAGTCTGTCGACCCTTCTCCTATCTTGGCTCCTCTGGTAGGGGTGTGCCTTCCCTGTGTCTCCTGTGGGTCAGGGGAGCGAGATGGGGGGTGCTAAAAATACCAACACCACAGCGCCATTCCTGCACTTTTTTTTTTGTGCTGGTTCATTGGAAATAAGAGTCTCATGGACTTTGAGGCCCGGGATGGCTTTGATCAGCACATCTTCAGATCTCAGCCTCCTGAGGAGCTGGGATTACAGGTGGGAGCCACCAGGTGGTCCCCTACTTTTTAAATCACCTCATCTCAGCAGCTGAGTCATTTCTAGATGGCTGTCTGTGGGATTCCTGGGGGTGGGGGGGGGGTGAGAGGTCAGGGCATGGGAAGATGGTGGTAGGCCGCATGACTTCCAGTCACTTGATGGTAAATCTGCCAGGAGAGCCAGAGGGAGGTGCATATTAGTATTTTCTAGATCATTCCACAGATCCATCAGCTCATCATGCTGAGCCTTGACTAAAGACTCAGGCCCCCCACCCCCCTCCCCCGGATTCAGCCCACCTCTGGCCACCACCGGCTGATCTCGGGTGGGGTGGCCTGGCCTTCTGAGAGGGCCCCGGGTGTTGAGGCCAAGGGGGGGGGGGGGCGCTTCACTGACCTGCTGCTCGATGTCCAGCAGGAGCCCGCTGGCCCGATCGGGAAAAGGGGGCTGCA
This sequence comes from Perognathus longimembris pacificus, assembly GCF_023159225.1. NCBI lineage: Eukaryota > Metazoa > Chordata > Mammalia > Rodentia > Heteromyidae > Perognathus > Perognathus longimembris. The sequence continues at coordinate 15,619,842 of NC_063182.1, read as the reverse complement.
GCCACTGGTCCCCCAGCTCCTCTTTCACAAGTGACAGCCAATCTAGGGCATCCTGAGAGCTGCGGATGCCCACCTGCAAGAGCCCAGGGGGGGCAGGAAGACCAGTCAGCGGAGGTGGGCTTGCCTGGACAGTCCTGACAGCTGTCCGCCCTCCTTCCTTGTTGCTTTGGTCATCTGGCAAAGGCAGCACCTGCCTTCTTGCATACAACAACTCCACAACGTGTGGGTGGGGAAGGGAGAGAGAAATGGCAAACAAACCAACAAACAAATCTTTGAAGAGAATTTTTCAATGGGACAGGCCACTTGGAAGTTGACAGAAAAAAATATCCAAATTCTTGCCTGTTATCCCAGCTCCTCAGGAGGCTGACATCTGAGGATTAGAGTTCCAAGCCAGCCCAGGGCAGAAAAGTCCGGGAGATTCTTATCTCCAATGAACCACTCAAAAACAAAACCAAAAAAACGAAATTCATAAAATAGGTGCATGTACCTCTTCCTTTTTGAACTTTGTTTTCCAAGTATGTAATTAAATTATATTTTCCCCAAGAGCTGACAAAAGCCAGCTTCACAGTCCTCCAAAGGGCACCTGCAACTCGCCATAAAATGCAAAAATGGCTATTTCATTCAAGAACTCTACAGATGAACTCTGAGCTTCGTTTGTTGTTGTTTGTTTGTTCAGTCCTTTCCTTGTATCTCATTATTTTGTTTAATAAGCTCATCTCCTCCTGAATTTTCTCTTCACCTCATATTATTAAAAGTAATAAGTCTATTTTTCATTGTTGTTCCTAGACTAGGCAAGAAGGAGAAAAACAAATTAAAAAAACAACAACAACAACAAAAACAGATGGGAAGCATCTTTATGGAGCCTTCCCAGGGGTGGATCTTACACTTATCACTGACACTCACCATGATTTTTAAAGAATAATTATATAATAAGTAGGGACAATAAAACTATCCTTATTTCCAAAGGGAAAGGAAGATGTAAAATTATCTGTTTGAACTGATGATTTTCCTTCAACATGGAAAGGAGATATTAAAATTATCTGCTTGAAATATCATTATCTTGCATATGTAAGTCTTCAAAGTCCCCCCAAAAAAGTAACTGATAAACTATTGAACTTATTTGCAGCATATAGACTGCTTAATATAGAGACTATTATTTGTCAGTTGAAGATTCATAAATTAATACCTGAAACATTTATTAGTTGATCCTTAGTTATAATTTCTGTTTGGCTCTGAGGCCAAGGATGAGTTCAATGACTGTCCATAAGACATCTCAATTGTATTTACAGTAGAAATATTGTAATAACCAGCAGGGTGTGAAGTTCCACCCCATGCAGGTGTCACTGACAGCAGGTGGGGGCGGAATTAGGCTGCTCAAGCTCAGGACTGTGAGCAAGGCAACCTAGGAAGTCCTGCTCCTTGTCAGCTTCACTGCCACAGTGGCACTTCTAAGTGAGCCTGGCTGCTGGAAGGGGGCGGGACATCACAGGGCCAGAATGTGTGTTATATACATGTATAGGTATATATATATATATATATATATATAGATAGATAGATAGATAGATAGATATAGATATAGATATAGATATAGATATAGATATAGATATATGCTGCCTGTTTAGAGTTTGGGGGAGGAGAAGAGGAAGAGGAGAGAGGAAAGTGGGCAGTGCCTGCCTGAGGAGCTGAGCAGTTCTGACTGAAGCCCAATGGAGCCCAGTGGAGCCTGTCAATAGAGCAGAGACAAGGAGGAGGGAGGGGGAGGGCTTGAGGCCTATGGGAAAGTCCAAAGCCTGAGGCCTGAAGAGGAGCCTGGAGCCTGAGGCCTGTGGGTAAGTCCGGAGCCCGAGGCTTGTGCAGAGGTTTGAAGTCTGAGATTTGTGGAAAAGCCTAAGGCCTGCAGAGAGGCCTAAGGCCTGTGGGGAGGTCTGAGGAGAAGCCTGCAGGAAGGAGGAATAGAAAGAATCTTGCTCCTCTGGACGTTTGGAGGTTTGGAGGCTGAGGCTGTTGGGGGTTAAAGATTGGAGGTTTGGAGTTCAGGGATGGTCTGGGTCCTGGATTAGCCCAGGACAAGGTAGTTGCAGGCCAGCATTTGGAGGTGGAGGGCTGTTCTGGTTCTGAGTTGTAGGTTGTAAATAAAGCTCCTTTGTTGTGCGTCCATGGATTTTTCTTACTCTCAGGATATAATACATTAAGATAAATGGTTTTTCTTGAACTTCTTTGCAGCTAGGTTTATCCTTATGAGTATTTTCTTCTTATAAAAAGAGCATTGGAGAAATTTTTAAGCAGGCTGGGTAATGGAATTTGGGTAGCAACACGTTTAAAACTAGAGAAAATATTTACATTTTTTCTTTTGGTCAACCTTGAAAATTAAACTCAAGGCCTGGGAACTGTACCTGAGCATTTTTGTTCAAGGCTACTGCTCTACCGCTTTAACCAGAGCTACACTTCTGGTTTTTGATTGGGTAATTGGAGATAAAAGTCTCCCAAGTATTTTGTGCCTGGGTTGGCTTTGAACCTTGATCCTCAGATTGCAGCCTTCTGAGTAGCTAGGACTATAGGTGTGAGCCACCAGCACCCAGTTATGTTAACTTTTTTCTCTATTGTACATAAGCAAGCAAATGTAATTTTCCTTCTAACACTACCTCTGTAACACTTTTCAGTTTTCAATGTGTTTTTAAATTTTTTCCATGCACTATTCCTTTCTTGAACATCACTTTTGTTCAAGTGAACTTACCGTTATCAAGGTTACTCCAGGCCCATAATGAAAGACATTAATCAAATCTTGAATTAAATATTTAAATAGTGGTTCAGTGTAAAGTATCTTGACTTAAGTTATATTGAAATTGAATACCATGGACATTTGAAGCCTTTTATTTTGTTAGAAGCAAGCTTTACAGTATATCGAGTTTTATTTTTGTCAATGGTGACAAAGCAATCCTGAATTTAAATCCTGACAAGTGATTCTTTTGTCAGTAATGACAAGGCAAAGTTGAATTTAAAATTCAAGATATATTTTAATTATATTTTAAGAATAAACAAAAGAAGAGTAAAGGATTTAAAAAAAATAAAACCCTTTCCAGTATTTTCACATTGGTGAGGCACTTGGAATTGTGTGTACATGTGGTCTCCTGTCAGTGTTTTATGTCAGGAAAATCATTTTGCCTGAAGCTCTTTTCTAGCAAAAAGTTTTAAGAGAAATTTCATGTAGCCAACTGCTTTAAAAGACAAACTCTTTATAAAATAACTGTTAGTTTAGAAAGAAAGCACATCTCAGAGTTGACAAGTGTGTGAAGTGCTTTTATTGCATCTGAAATCATCTTTCATTTCTGTACTTTTATGAAATATTTATGGCTTTATAATGTTTCAGGCAAAATTAAATATGATATAAGTAATCACCTCTTATAGAACATATGATTAATAAACATGTAATACCCAAAAAGAAGACAAAATATATAGCTAAACAAAAGAAAGTAACAAATTATAAAATAAAAATATATTTAGAAATAAGAAACTACTCATGCTATTTAATGTGAATACCAAAACATGTTTCAAAGAGTATGGCAAATGCTTTTGCCAATATAATTCAGAAGTAGGTTTTTGAATTATTTTATTTAATTTCAAATCATACCCTTTCAAAAAAATTATGATTAAGTACTTGGGCAAAGGGGTTTTACTTCCATCAGTCAAATTACAAATAGAATACCTCTTGTCAATATCACCTTTTCTTGCATTCTTCCCATTTTCCATTCTTTTCCCTACCCTTAACTTATATAATTCATTTTTTATACTGTGAATTGAATATAAGGCTTACATTTGCTCACATTTTCCCCTCTATTCCTATGTTCCCCTTTGACCTTCCCCCTACACAAAACATGTTCACATTTCCTGGTATCCATTTTGATAAATAATACATTAGTTGTTCTGAGGAGTTACATGTTTGGACTTGGTTCTTAAAAAGTACTAATCAAGGAACTCCCATAGGATCAAAATATAATCATAATGACATTTTTTGAATTTGTATATGTCTTAGTCCAGAAAACCTTAAAGTAATCAGAGGTATTAAAATATTTGTATTTTATCAACAGCACAATTTTACCAGTTTTGATCAGCATACACAATAACTATCTGACTCAAAGTATGAATCATACAAATGACATAGAAGTAGTGATTGTCAAATCCCTTTATAAAATCAACCCAAGGGCAAAATTATGAAGAATATAAGATGACAACTTGAAAGTGATTGTTAGAAGCTGCTTGCTTTTGATGATATCTAATTTCAGAATGTCATTGTTTGAACATATTGGAACATATGAGCAACAGTACTAGTCATTGAGTTTCACAATGTCATATAGCACTAAAAGCATTCACCCTTATCCCAGCATTCCCTGGGGAAGCATCTTTCAATGAGAAGAGAATTGTATCAGTCTAGAAGAAAGCCACTACTGTACAGAAATGAGAAAGACATATATAACAAGAGCAAGCTCTAAAGGAATTCCTCTTTTGAAAAACCAAGCTATCATTTAGGGATGAAAATAAAATGATTCATTCTCTCTCTTTGTGAGGACACACATACGCAATCACACACTATGTCACTGTATTTTAGTAATAATTGACCAATTTATATAACCCTTCACACAGATATATAAATTCAAAACTGCTTGAAAATCATGATTTGTTTCTAAATTAACTCATTACTAAAAATAAATAATCATGTTATGTCTATGTCTATCCATGTTTTATCAATTTTGTTGTGAGGCATGCTATTACATAGATTATTGACATTACTTGCCATATAATGCACCTATATTCAATTTTAATCAGGTATTCATTCAGTTCGAATACAAACTAGCATAAACACAGATTGTATTCCATCATTTAGTGGTACAAATTATAGATGTAAATTTTCAAACACCACCAAAATTTGAGTTATGAATTATCTCTTTATATTGACATAGGTCATATTTTGACAGAATGTACTATTTAAAATGTACATGTTCTAAATTATAAAAAAATAAGTGCACACAAAGATAGATAGATAGTCTGTGTTTGAGATTGGTACACAAGATTGTCTAAGGTAATACAAGTTTTGATTTTCATCTATATTTCAGGCATCATAAAAGTTTTGAACTGCAGTTTTCATTACAGCCACCTGTGATCATAAGACTACATACTACTCTGTCTCTGATGATACCTTTACTAGTAGAAGTACTTCAGGTGTAATATAGTTTTCTGAAAATAGTGACCTTGGTCACAAAATAGTATGTTCATACACGAATTCATTAAATAAACACTTCTTTCTTTCAGAATGGTATATACTTTCTTTAAAAATTTTTTTCTTTATTTTATGGGTGATGTATAGAGGGATTACAGTCAGATAAATATGGTGATAATTACATTTTTTGAAGTTCTACCTTCTTCCTCATTTTGTCCCAATTCCTTCTCACTGCCTGACTCACCTCTTCCTCAAATTGTAAAGTTCATTTCTAAAATAGGTCTAGTGAGTACTGATGTTACTTTTACATTGGTTTTATATCCTTTGTCCTAGTGTTTCTATGATTCCCCTTTCCTTCCCCAAGTCAGATCCAAGTCAGATAAACTTATGTACATGACAACAGTACAGAAAAAAAAAGCAAAGAAAACATTCACTACAGGGAAAATAACTGAAAACAGTACACTAATTTTTCCAAGTCTTTTCATTTCCTTATGGATGAGACAATATCATTCTTTCTGAAGGAAGCATAGAATTCCATTGTCTATATATGCCACATTTTCTAGATCCATTCATCTACTGAGGGGCATCTGGGTTGATTACATATCTTAGCTATAGTAAATAATGCTACGAAGAACCTGGCTGTTCTGGTAGCTTTAATGTGGCCTTGTATGTGGTCTTGGAAAAATTCCAGGGTGTGGAATTGCTGGATCATGGGGAGCTCTATTTTTAGTCTTTTGAGGAACGTCCATATTGCTTTTCAGAGAGGTTGAACAAATTTACATTCCCTCCTACAGTGTATCAACATTCCGTGTTGGCCATATCCCTGAGAGTATCTATTAATATTAGTTTTCTTGATAATGGCCATTCTAATTGAGGTGAGGTACAATCTCAATGTAGTTTTTTTTCTTCAAATTTTTAAAGAAATTTTATTGACAAAGTGATATACAGAGAGGTTACAGTTATGTATGTAAAGTAGTGAGTATGTTTCTTGTCAAACGTATAACCTCTCCCCTCATTTTTCTCCTACCTCTCCTTCTCTCTATCCCACCCCCCACTTCCTACCAAGTTATACAGGTAGTTGGTTTACAACATAGCATCTTGTAAGAATTGCTGTTGCATTGATTTTGATTTGAATTTCTTTTATGGCCAGAGATGTTGAACATTTCTTCATGTGTTTATTGGTCATTCATATTTCTTCTTCAATGAAGTCTCTCTCTAATTCTTTACCCCACTTATTAATGGGTTGCCTTTCTCTGAGGATTTGTTCTTAATGGCTTAATTTTTTGAGCTCTATGTATATTTTGGATGTGGGTTCTTTGTCTGGTGTATAGCTAGTAAAGATCTCCCAATCTGTGGGCTTTCTATTCATCTTGCTAACTATATTAAATGGCAACTTCTTTGTAAAACTACTTGAAGATAATTTTTAGAGAATTACTTTTAAAAGAGATTAAACTAATAGAATATGTAAGAAAATATAGGAACAATTCAGATTCCTCAGTTTTAGCCAACCTTAACTGCAGCTTTCAGGTCCTGGTTTTGCCATGTAACAAACCCTTTCCTCCAACGCTGAACACTGATCTTTGTAGAGTCATTTGACACCATCCTGTAAACTTGTGTCACTAATAATTGCTAGTTATAGATGTTGCAATTATGCCCCATCTGCTGTATTTGTTAGCTTCCACAGTTCTGTGTCAGTCACTAAAAACAGCTTTGTGTTTCATATGATTTACATGATAGTTTTGATTTTAAAAGTTATTTGACCTGGGATAATCAAATTATTTCCTAATAAAATAATAGCCAACTACTATCAAAATACTAAAATACCAATCCTCTCCAGCCAAATTTGTTATTTGTAGTGTTAATGGAAGATCTGGAAAACTGTGTAATACTGACCATAATCCTGATAATATTACCTGTGTAGATACCACAAAGCTTTGAAACCAACTTTATTTTTAAGTAAAATTTGGTATTATTTTGAAGTTTTGTAGAAGGATTTTCTATTTTGAGAATTAAACTTTATCCTGAGCAGTAAGATTTCCTTCAGTATGTGATCCATATATAAAAATCACAGTAAGTAACAAAGGGAATTTGATTATTTAAATTGACAATAAGCACTTACTAGTGTCCTCTCTCTGTCTCTTTATGTGTATGTAATGTAACCACAATGATTTTTCAGTAATTTGGTTAGATAGGGGGAAAAAAGTCTTAGTAATCAAGCATATGACTTTAAATTTCAGTTGTTTACTTTTCAGCCTGTCACTAAACTTGAATAGGTTTATTACTATGAGCCACAAAATGACCTATATGATAAATGTCCTTTCATAATAATAGATAAAGAAATGCCATCTTGAGTCAATAATTTCATAGGTGTTTCTATTATATATGGCCTTGCTGATACTCCTTTGAGAGCATAAGTGTTTTATATGCAGCCTGTGATATAAACATTATCTTTGACATATTGTAGAATTCATAAGTAGTATCAAAAGGGTTTGTGTGTCTTTGCATATGACAGTCATTATTATCAATGATAGAATTTCTGGTGATTCATATATAGCTCAGAGTATTTATCTTGCAAGGTTTTACACAGTCCAATCATAATCTTGCAAATGTTAATTTTTTTTATCTTTTCTTCTCACCGTAACTACTATATGATAATTCCTTTTCAGATTTATGTTCAAATTCACAGAGTGCCATGAGATACCAATTTATTTTCTTTAGACATGTTTGCTTCCAGGTAACAGATTTGTAATTGTGTATGAATTCAGAACATGCCAGAAGTAGAACAATTTAAATATTTTGCTACATTTACTCATGCAGATGAAAGGTTGTTGTGGGATTTGTGTGACAATAAAATTTGAGTCTGTTTTGATTCAAAGGTATTTGCTAGGTAATTTTATAGTCTACCATCAGAGAGGCATAGCATTTAAAATTATTTGTTTTACTTTCATCATCAACATGATCAAAACAGTGTATGATGTTATGTGGAGTGCACCAGGGTTCTTTTATTAAATACAGTAAACATGAATGACTTTGAATCATGTCTTACAAATTCCCTTTTCCATACATTCATCAAATATGAGTAAGAAGGAAACTCAATTATGTATGTGGGAAAAGATCTATGCAATTGATTTTGTAGAAAATCCTTGATAATGCAACTTTATTTAGATATGTTTCAGTTTCATTTCATTTGCATTTTTGAAGTAATCAAGGTGTGCTATATGAAAAGTATATTAGGCTAGATGGAAGACAAGCAGAGATGAATACCTCTATAGCACATTGTTCCTTCTAAACTAGGTTCCTTTTAGTGGACTCTTCAAGTATGTATTGAAATTGGCAAAACACCAGATTCTCAAGGTTGAAAGTAATATGTCACTTCCCAAAAGCATTAATGCTGTTGAAGACAGAGAAAAAATGATGAATTTCTATTGACTTCTGTTTGTAAAAAGTGATTGTTTTCTGTGTCATTTTAAGTGAGGTTGCTGAGATGAGTACCTTAAATAATATTTTTGAAGTTCTATTTATCCCTGTGGCTGTCAGCCTTGCATCACATTTTACAATTTAATTACAGAAACAGATATTAGAGTTAGAAACTTTATGTACAGCACTATTTGATTAAAGTATATTTGCTTATTCTATTAAAATGAGCTACTTTGGAACTCATTATCAGATATTGCTTAAAATCAAATTTTAGGCATCCAAAATGTACATCAATGACTGAAGGGCTGGAAAATTCACTATTAAGTAGTCATTCAAGGAAGAAAAATCTAGGAGACTTGGCCGAGGAAGGAACTATTAGAAAAACTACTAGAAGAATCTAGGAGACTTGGCAGAGTCAGCGAATAATTAGAATGTTGGACTGTTGAAATGGCTTAAGCAGTAGAGTGAATGACAAGCAAGCATGAGGCCTTGAATTGAAATCCAAGTATCACTAAAGTAACCAAAAAGAATAGAATACCACTAATGATCATATATATGATATATATCTCATAGATATATGATATTATATATAAATATATGTATGTATATATGTATATATGTATATATATACATATATACATACATATATATATATATATATATATATTACCTTCAAACCGCAAATAGATTAGAGCATAGTCTGGGTCACCTGAACGACATGAGCCAGTTATTCTGTCATCATAAGTAGGTTCAACTAAAGTTCTATAACACTGTAGGAGGAGTAACATTTTAGTGTGGGTCACTGTATTAAATGGTTGCTGTGGTGTGCATAGAGCTGTCTATACTCATCCATGTCTCCTTCTGAATACTTACTTTGTTTACGATTTTCAGATACTCTACAGAACATTCAATTGCATTTCAAATTCAATATGAAAAAGTAAATATTTCCTAATCTTGTATTGTACACATTTTTATTAAAATATTTGTTTTTCTATGACATAAGAATATGAGTGAATTTGGGCAGTGGAGGCTCCTGCCTTTAATCCTAGCTACTCAGGAGGATGAGATCTGAAGATGGTAGTTCAAAGCAAACCCAAGCATTAAAGTCCATCAGACTTTCATATCCAATTAACTACCAGGAATAAAAGGACATAGAATTGTGGTTCAAAGTGGTAGAGTGCTAGAGCTCAGGAACAGTGCCAAAGCCTTGAGCTCAAGCCCTGTGGCTGAACCCCTACCCCAAAAGTAATATGAATAGGATTCTCATATATTTGTGAAATATGGCAATTATATTTGCAGTGGTGGCTTTTATTTTGCAGCAAGAAAATATTTGACCAAATTTGGCCATGTAAGTGTGTTCTAGTTATTTAACATTTAATTCTAGCTGTCAGTTCCTCGATATATCCACCATTTTACATGGAAAATACTTCATGTAAATACAAGATAATAGAAAATGTTCTATGTTCAAGTTCATGTGAGAAGAGATCATAAAGAAGTGCTGCAGAGGATGATTCTGAATCACTTATATACTTATACAAACATGTCAAAAGGAACCCTTTTGATAAGTAGTTGATACTAATAAAAGTATGGAAGAAAACATTTAGTAGCTGAGTTTAAATAAAAAATTGAGCACAGATAAATATGGTGATCATATCTCTGCTGTTAGCACTTATAAGTCTGAAGAAGGAGGACAAATTTATGATTTTTCGAAGCCAACCTGGGGTGCATAACATGAATGTCACAAACAAAACTAAACAAACCAATCAAGCAAAAAGCACAGAATAAAGTGGCTTAAGTGGTAGAATACCTACATAGGAATTATAGAGCATACTCTTCAGTGTGGGAATGGATCAGGAAAGTGTACTGTATAAACACAGTGAAATTTTACTTACCCATCTGGAAGAGTGATATTGTAAAATTTGTAAAAATAAAATAAAATTGGAAAGACCTAGAAAACTTACATTAAGTCATGTAAGTCAGGTCCAGAAGATTCCCTTATATATGGAATCGAGACTTAGCTTATAAACATATAAGCAAATGCTTTGGGTGCTATATAAATTTATATTTATATATACATATATATGCTATATACTTATAAACTGAAAAAAGTTATATATAAACATATATGTATATGTGTAAACTTATTAACTGAAAACAGTACACTCAAGGAATAATTCAATTAGTGTAATTTCTTAGAAGGGCAAAATTCAAAGTTAAGCAAAGAAAACACCTGGAGTGAGTATGTGAAACAACTATGGGGACGGTGGGGGGGGGGAGGGTTGAAGGAGCAGACAAAAAAAATGAAAGATATGGGGAATGCAATCAAGAATCCAAGGTATACATAAGACAGTGAGTACATTTATTATCCAACTTGTTACCTCCTCACTGTGTTACTTATGAAACTGTAACCCCTCTGTACATAACTTTGTTTTTTTATGTTTTTATTATAAAACTGATGTACAGAGAGGTTACAGTTTCATACGTTAGGCATTGTACATCACTTTGACAACAAAGAAAAATAAAAAGAAACCAAGATGTAGCCTACAAAATTAAGAAGAGTTAGGAAGAGGATAGGTGAGAGATGGTTGAAAGAGCATACACTGATCAAGATATATTATATTCATAAACCGCTTTGTTAAGTGGCAACAGTACAATTACTTAGAGATAAATAAAAAATAAAAAAAATAATTTAAAATATTGAAACCTAATGTTGAAAGACACTAACATCAGGAATCATTCTGATACTGAGTATTAGAATGCCATGAATTATTTCCCAGGATTTTGGCAGATACTTAAAAATGAAGAAAATAATAATTCAAGTATGTAATATTTAATTGCACAGTACCATGTCTAAATCATAGTGAAGATATGATTATATAAAGTAAAATGTGAAATGTGGATAAAATACTTAAAAAATTTCACATAATGAAGACAAAGTTTTTCATTTTATTTGCACATATCTGATATGTCAGACCATTAACCTATCTGCAAAATCAGTACTGGAGTTTCAGATTAAGACCTTTTTCTCTGTTTTCATGTTCAGAGTTAGTGCTTTATCACTTAAGCCACAATTCAATTTTGCCACAACTCAATTTCCAGATTTTTATTTATTAATTAGAAATAAGATTTTAGGGATTTGTCTTCCTGGACTTGATTTGATCTACAACCCTCAGCCTTCAGCTTGCTGAGTGGCTAGGAGAGTGGCATGAGCCACGAGTATCTGGCTTTCAAACAAGTTTAAGTAGGAAATCAGAGGATATGTTTTAGGTATATGTTCTTATTTATCTGTTTATTCTCCATAGAAAAAGCTTTACTTTGTAAGGATAACTAAGCTTGAAGGATTGTCAGTATACAATTAATTTGGATCCATTGAAACTATCTCCTCATAAAATGTGATTTCCTTTTTAAGATTACAGAAATTCACAAATAGAGTGAGTATTTAAAGGGAAATTCAGAGAGAAAGTAATACTAAATCAAATTACTGGGTTCCAATTACACCTTAGATACACTTAAAATCCATTTATAATGTTATTAATATACGATGTTCTATTTCATATTCCTAAAAGTTTTAGTGATTAGTTGATGGAAATAACTTTGCAATATTTTCTCTGACCATCATATTATGAAGTTATTTTCCAATATTCAAGTATTTTAGCATTTTTCTCTACAGGCTTCTCTTGATATTCTGTCAGTCTATAATTAATAAATAAGTTTACTAATTTGAAAAACAGCTTGTACCTCTATCAATCTAGACAGTTTTTAGTACATTTTTCAAACACATCTGTTGCATTTTCACAGTCAAAACAGATTAATTTACATGTTTGTGTTTTAATTAGATGTAGCAGCAGAAATAAATTCTAAAATAAGCATATTATGTTTCTTTGATTAAGAACTTCTAACTTCAAATCAAGAATTAAGTATCATTAAAAATTTGTATATAATACCTTGGATAGTAAGATTGAGATGTACTGTGAAAGTTCTGTACTCGCACTTAAAACTCATCAGGTATTATTACACATTTCAATGACATGAATTCACATTTTCTTAGCAAACAGTAAGGAAGTAAACACAATGGCCTTTACTTTGGATTTCCAATCATCTGGTAATATGTTGAACATTCTTTCAATATATTGTCTTCATGTTATTAAAGATGAAATAATTCACTATTAATATTTTTCTATTTTCTAACTACTAATCATCATATATTTTCTGCAGTGAACAATATAGGAAAACAGATTTTGTTATGTACTTCCTACTCAGTAGAAGAAATATCTCCTGGTGCAACAGCAACATAACAGAACACATAATATAGTGCTTTCGCTTTGTTGATGTTCTTCAATTTCTTAGGTTATTTTAGTTATTTAAAAACAAAATTAAAAAAGATAACCATTAGTAAATAAATCAAACTGTCAGGCTGTAGTATCACAATAATTTACATTTCAGAAGATCTCAGCACTATACCCTATCATGTTTTAAGACAATTTGGCATATTATTATTTTCCATATTTCCAGTGACCAAGTTAAAATTAATTAAACTTAACTAAGATAAAATCCAAGCTTTTTAATCGATTTTTTTCTTGTTTTTTTCTGGCACTGATGGAGGGCTTTATGCACTCATTCAGCCTGTTGCTCATGGCTGATGTTACCATTTGAGCCAGGTATCTACTTTGGCTTTTTCTGAAGACTCAAAAAACTTTCTGCCTGGGCTGGTTTGCTGGCTTCATATTGTGACAATTCAGTTCTCAGCCTCTCAAGTAGCTAAGATTATCAGATGGAGTCACCAGAACTCATTTCACAGACAAACTTTTGTTTTTTTTTTTTTTTTGCCAGTCCTGAGTCTTGGACTCAGGGCCTGAGCACTGTCCCTGGCTTCTTTTTGCTCAAGGCTAGCACTCTGCCAATTGAGCCACAGCACCACTTCTGGCCATTTTGTATATATGTGGTGCTGGGGAATCAAAGCCAGGGCTTCATGTATATGAGGCAAACGCTCTTGCCACTAGGCCATATCCCCAGCCCACACATACAAACTTTTGACAATGAGTGTAAACTGGAAATACTTCACAAAAGTTTATAAAAGTGGACAGGAAAATAAAGTGGTGACTAAGTGGCACCTCTAGCATCTTCTCACAGATATGGAACAGCTGTACTTGAACCACATTACCTAGAAAAAATCAGAAAGGAGGGCTCATTCAATTAAGCACTGCTATCATTTAAAGAAAAGCAACAACAACAACAAATAAATGCTATTGAGAACATAAGGGAAAGGAACATTCATACTGTTGGTGAAAATATAGTTAGTCTTGCCAGTATGGAGATCTGTGTGAAGGTTCCTCAAAGAGCATAAAAATTAAGCTACTTTGTGATCCAATTGTTTGGTAAGAATTTAATAAACTTTTTGGTAAGAGGCGTAAAACAATATAGGGTAGAGATAAATTGCACACATATTTTTATATAGGCATTAGTCACAAGGACCAAGCTAAGAAAGAACCTACATACCCAACAACTAAAAAACTGATGAAAGAGATGTAGAAGATATGCATAAGATAGGATTATTGAAATATAAAAAGTAGTTATATTGTGCATGCAAAAATTGAAGAAACTGCAGATGACCATTCTAAATAAGGTAAAGTAAGCTCAAAAGAGAAAATCACTTTTTTATAATGATATTTGGAATTCCATTCAATAGTGATGATGATGATGATGACGATGATGATGACGATGATGATGATGATGATGATGACGATGACGACAATGACAACATGTGTGCCTGGTGCCAGTGGCTCACAACTATTATCCTAGATATTCAGGAGGCAGAGATCTGGGGGGGACGATTTAAAGCCACAGAAAAGAAAGGAAGAAGGAAGGGAGGGAAGGAAGGAAGGAAGGAAGGAAGGAACGAAGGAACGAAGGAACGAAGGAACGAAGGAACGAAGGAACGAAGGAACGAAGGAAGGAAAGTAGAGAGGGAGAGAGGGAAGAAGGAAGAAAAAAGGAAGAAAGGAAGGAGGGAGGGAAAGAAGGAAGGAAGAAAGAAAGGAAGGAAGGGAGGGAGGAAGGGAGGGAGGGAGGGAGGGAGGGGGAAAAAGAGAAACTAAGAAACAAAGGAAACTTTTTCTTCTTAGTTCGAAAATGAGAAGATTCATGATATGAATATACAACATACTGTTTCTGTTTTAGAATTCATTTATTCACTTAGAACTTGTCTTAAGCTTTGTTCAGAAATTACTTGAAGACACTAATCATTTTCATAAGATTTATTTTACTAGAAAATAGTAGACTCTTTAAGATCTACTATTAAAACTCTAAAAATTAAAGTAATATCTAAAAACCTTAGAAAAACGTTTTGTTACAAGTGATAGAAGATTTAGAAATAGCAAAAAAAAATCAAGAAAATATCACAAAACTCTCAATAATTAAGGTTAATTTTGTATCACATTTATGCTTTCCTGGTATTTTATAGTCATCCTGGAAAATAATGCCTAGCCATTAAGAGTTTATATCTAAAGACATTTGTGTTTATTCATTATTTTAATTAAATTCTTATTAATATGTATTTATGGGCTTGAGTCTTCTATATTTTGACCTCAATGAAATACTTCTATAGTTTGCAACCCTATCTCTCTCCTGTTAATGCTCCAACTATGAGGTGCGTTAGCACCAGCATTCTCAGATCGCAAATCTTGACACATTCTCACAATTATTTACTGCTATATATAAAATTCATTTTTATTTGCTATCTTCAAAATTATTTCTTGAGCTACTAGAAAACAGAGGTTTGTTATATCTCTACACTCTGGTGAGGTGTGTCTCTCGAAGTGTTTATATGCATGGTCTCTTGAATCAGCATGATGAAAATTATGGAAAGTTTAAGAGACTCAGCCTAGTGGGAAACCGTAAGGCTGGTACCTTGGCAACTTCTAGCTTCCTGTCTTACCACATGCCCTCTCCCTGTTCCAAATGCTCCTGAGCTTGTAATGCTATCCAACATCTGTAATGTGTGGACTACAAGAAATGATTCTCTGTTGAATGACTGGTAAGATCTTTGGATACTTCAGCCTCTAAAACTATGCACTAAGTATCTTTTCTTTATAAATATCCAGTCATAAGTATTTAGTTCCAGTAATAGAAAATAGGCTAATGCACTTTCCTCCTCACCGAATGTTTCTTCTAGCTATATTCTATCCATACCACTAGTTCTGATGAGTTACGGTCCACTCTATATCTGAACATTCAAGTCATTTTCAATGAGAACTTTTCTAATTTGCTCATTACTATCTCAGTCTTTCTTTTTTTAAAAAAGCCTATTCAACTAATTATAAAATTCCCTACATTTTAAACAATACTCTAAACCCAAGAAAGGTTGAGACAATGTGACCTATTAATGTGATATCTGTTAAACAGGGTGCAGTGCAGAATGTTCCTAAATACTACCTAGTGTGAATTACTTTTATACTTGTAGATTTGCCAGAGATAAACAAACCTTAAATGTAAGGGAAATAGAGAATATGGTATTGAAAAAAATATTATGATAAAAATAATATTGTGTTCTCAAACATATTCAGAATTTGAATTTTGAAACTACATGAACATGACATTGTTTATTACAATGTGAAAGTCATTCAGCAAGAATATATTTATACTCAATATGAATGTGATGTTTCACATTTAACAATTTAATGATGCAATTTGTATATTTGTAGGGTCTTTGAGTTTCATTTTCTCATGGTCCTAACTTTCTTTGTTTATTTACTTTATTTTGCTATTTTTATGAAGTAGTCGTTCACAGGATTTTCAATTCCACAAGAAATGTTAAGAGGGAAATGCATATTGTATATTTCCAATGCTTACATGTAGAAGTGATACAGAATGATACAAATGTGTTTTTACTGGACAACTGATACTGTTCCCTCTGTATAATTCATTTACAACTAGATAACACTGTATTTTCCTTCTGCCAACTTGTCCATTTTGAATTACTGTTACAACTATTTTCATACTAATTGCAATTTAAAGCTATATCTTTTTATTCACGAGGCATCAAGGACTCAAGATTTAGACTTTCTATTACAAACACCATTTTTCCAAGTTCAATGCAAGAGAAACATGTCATAACTGACTCTATTAAGAAAACTAAAGAACATATAGCATTTTGGTTGTTATCTTTGGATATACTGTATATTTACCTTTTTAGCAGATTCTACATAAGTTAAAATCTGTAAACTGAAACTAAAATTTGTTCAATTGTCTATAATTGACTCTTAATTTTGTCGGCAATATGCCCACAATATAATCTAATGTTGAAAAAGGTAAAACTTTCAGGTCTTTCAGTCACTTTGGAAAATGACTATCAAATGATATTTTGGCTACATTTTCAAGTTTAATGTCTTCTCTAGAAATCTACTAGTGTTAAACACAAAATAAGGCCCTCATTTTCCCTGCTTTCTTTCCATTTGAAACTCAGCAGCTGATATTCAATTTGTTCACTTCCTTCTTATTTCCCTCCTGGGGAGAGTTATAAACTATTCCATTTCCCCACTTAGTTTGAGTGAGAGATGCATGCAACCACTTAGAATGATTTATTTGTGAATGAGTTGAATTAATTCCTTTAGTTTGCCATTTGTCAATGTGTTTGCAGTTTAAATCAGTGAACCAGAGTTAAATAATTTTATTTAAATATGGAAAAATTGTTACCTTATTAAAAATAATGACAAAAATCAAGTAGAAAAGTGAATTGGCAGGTATTTTTCTCCCTGCAAAATAAACAAATCACTTCTTGAAAATGGAAACTAGATTTTGAGAAACATAAAAATAAAGATTAAAAATTTGTATTCATAGTGGAAGAAAATCAAGAAGACCAAATTGTAGATAAATATATAAATAAAATAAAAATCCTGATTTTCATTACTGTAATAGCACTATTTATCTGTTTCTTTGTCTATCTGTTGAGCTATGTTACATATATACACTTATATGTTGTCTTTTTATTTGTTCCTTCTAAAACTTTGATTATTTTAATTTTCTTGTTTAACTTTCAAGATAGCGTTAAGATCAAACTACACTTTTTAAAATCTCATTTTATTAATTTAAAATCATGTAAATATAAACAATACAAATTGGGGTGCTGAGTCTTACTATGTTTCCCTGCTGATACTGTAGTTTCCACATGTAGGCTCCAGTGATCCTTTATCAGCTGCTGCTGTAGTTGGAACACCAGATAGTTGCAATTTTGCCTAGTCTAAAGTGAATTGCACTTCAATAGAAATATACAAAACTCTTATTTTTGCTCAATTCTTCTTTTTTTTTTTTTTTTGGCCATTCTAGGGCCTGGACTCAGTGCCTGAGAACTGTCCCTGGCTTCTTTTTGCTCAAAGCTAGCACTCTGCCACTTGAGCCTGAGCCACAGTGCCACTTCTGGCCTTTTTCTGTGTATGTGGTGCTGGGGAATTGAACCCAGGGCCTCATGTATAAGAGGCAAGCACTCTTGCCACTAGGCCATATCCCCAGCCCCTCAATTATTCTTTATTAAAACTAAAACTTAAACATGGTTAGATAAGAAATGTATTCATTGCCCTACATATGAAACTATAACCTCTCTGTACATCACTTTGACAATAAAGAAATGAAAATAAAGACTATCTATGTACATCGTCCAGAAAATAGTGAAATTCACTAAACTACATTGGGCTACAATCAACATTGAGCCAATTTGAACTCATTGAAACACAATGAACACATAGGAAGGATTTTTGTGCTGCACAACTGAATACACGAACACATATTTTGTACTAAGACCAGTGCCATTTAGTTGGAAAATGGACAAATTAATTGTGTCCAAAAATTATTATTGAATGAATGATGGAATAAAGGGAAAGTTTCTAGGTAAATAAATAAGGAAACTCGACGTGGAGAGAAAGAAACAAGCCAAAGCTTGAAGTATAAGAAATGCCAAATGAGGGAATGGATTTCAATGCCCAAGTTGACTTTGAAAGCTCCTCTGTTACAAATGGTGGAAAAGTTGTGCATAATTTGTTTAATAGCTACGAAAACTTTCTGAGAAACTTTGTAAACTATTATATATATAAAGCATATATATATATATAAATATATGTATTTATATATACAGAAAAATTGTGTAGCAAATACAGCCATCTTTTGTGCTTTGTGATAATTGCCAATAGTGAATGGCATCCATGGTAACACTTACTTATTCTGAGATACAAAACATAGTCATGAAAAAAAAAACATAGTCATGTCCATCTGATGTGTAAATAGAATTGTCTAAAACTTAAAAAGGAGTCAAATCTAAGCCATACTTAAGTTCCATGTATGTCACAAGTGGAATGACTGCTTGAAAGAATAGACATTAGTAGAGGAAAAGTAATAAAGCCATCAAAAATAAAACATGAAGGGATTGATAAATGGGACTACATGAAACTTAGTTTCTGCAAGACAATGGATATAGCTAACTAAAAATCACAGAATGGGAGCAGATTTTTACCAGCTATACATTAGACAAGTGCCTATTATCCAAAAATAGACTTAGAGCTAAAAATAATTAAACCCTCAAAAATATAAAACCTAAAAGCAACAACTGAATTTATAAATGGTCTAATAATTTAAAGAGAGATTTCTCAGAAAAAAGAAATATGGTCTATAGACACATAAAGATATGTTCAGCACAACTAGCCATAAAGGAAATGCAAATGAAAGCAACACTGAGATTCTAACTCACCCTAGTCAGAACAGCCACTGTCAAGAAAACTAACAATAACAAATGCTGGCAAGGATACTGTCAGATGGGAACTCTATTATGCTATCAGTTGGAATGTAAACTTGTTCAAGGATTCTAGAAAGCAGTATGGAGGTCCCACAAAAACATAAATATAGAGTTTACCTAGGACACAGCAATTCTTCTACTGGTCATTTATCCAAATGACCATAAACCAAGCCACACTAAAGCTTCCACCACAACCATGTTCATTATTTGCCTTAACTGGATCATTTTAAAGAATATTTCTTATAACTACTTTTATATTCTCCCAAATTATGAGCTTTTCCATGCTGCAAGATAAAGTCTCTAGATTTTTTTTGATGAGAGAAATAGTAAAATACATTTTAATTAGTGATACCATGTATAGAATATTTATAAGAACTGAGAAATATATTCATGTTTGTGTTTCTTAAAGTTCACAAGGGATTCTGAAACTATGTAGGTGGTATAGCCTCGGGATAAAGAGGAGTCTGTGAATAACAAATTTAATATTCATATATTCCTACTATCCTATTACTCAAAATGGTAATTTCTCATGTATTCAAGCTACATGACCTGATGTCATCTAAATATTATGTTCATATATTTAAAAAACTCATATATAAGGCTTATTCGGAATCAGACATTACCTAAAGCATTTTATACATAACAATTGTAAGTGACACATGGTTACAAGTAATAGCATTATTATTGTGTTGACTATGTGGAACACAGGAATATGTTCTAACATTCCTGACTCCCACATCAGGTCAGAGACTAAGACCCTTAACCCCTAACTCCACCACTATAGCAAATGTCTCTAATCCTGTTTGGATTGCTGTGCTATTCCTGGTGGTAATATCTTACTCCTGTAGATGCCTGGATAAAGATTCACAATACATTCACCATTTGGATACTTCATTTTGGAGACTTCCAGCTTTTCTTCAGGAACAGAATATGTGTTTTATAAAATCTGGCTTAATTAAATGTTTTATGAGAACTGCTTTTTTCTGTTTTAATTTTAACAAGACATGATTCTCCATTTATTTGAGTATTGATTTCTGCAGTATTCTATAGTAATCATAATCAGGTCACTTGTTTTTTTCATCATATTTCTTCAGTGCTATTATGATTCATGCTATCATAACTAGTATTTTTATTTCCAGTTTGATTACACCTAATATAAATAAAACTTATTTATATTTAGTTTTACTCTACAACTTTGCTAAACCACTTGTTCTATAGATTTTAATTCTTTCAATTGAATATAATTATGCTATGTTTGCATATGCAGTCTTAATTTTTAACGTGGAAACCTTTCATGTGTTTTGTGGGGTTTTTTGACGGGGGGGGGGGGGGCTTCAGCTTGATCTCAGGCCTAAGTGTTGTCTCTAAGCATGTTTGTGTTCAAGGCTAGCACTCTACCACTTGAGCCACAGTGCCACTACCAGAGTTTTCTGAGTAGTTTATTGGAAATAAGAGTCTCATAGACTTTCTTTCCTGGGCTTGCTTTGAACCATGACCCTCAGATCTCAGCCTCCTGAGTAGCAAGGCACTCAACCACATTTCATCTTGTTTTTCATTTTAGCACAAAAGCCTTCAGTGTCCTATATTGTTAAGACAATTGTGTTTTCCCTCCTTTTTATTATTCTAATATGGTGGACTTAATTGATTTTAAATATTTTTAAATATATTATCTATTTTAAATTTTAAACCACCCTACATTCTGAAGACAATTTCTGCTCAAGAATATATACTGTTGCCCCTCAAATATACTGTAGAATTTCCTGTGTTAAATATTGTCTGGAACATTGTCATTTGCATGTATGTTTATGAGTGATATTGACATATATTTCCATTGTTACTAAAATTATTTGCTTTAGAATCATGGAATTTCTGTCCTCAAAGAATGGGTAGAATACTATTCTTTCCTATGTACTATATTTAAAGTTTATATAATTTAAAGAAAAATCTTCCTATTTGTTTTTCCTCACTTTTAAAGCAAGTATACACTATTTTTACAGGTGTATCATTGTGATATTTATATACATGAAGATGATATAATTTGACCAAATTCACTCCCCTTTTGGCATTGCTCATCCCTTCTACCCCTATTACAGGATACTTTCAGTGGGTTTCATTCACTTACTTTCATATATGCCTGTGCATTCCTTGATTATATTCAACTTCCTTCTCATATTCCACTCAACCTCCCACTCCCACTGGTAACACTTACAAAAGATATCATTATTTACAGTCTGGTCTTTGTCTGTTGAGATGTAGATTATCATTTGACACAAGAAGATTGTTGTTTATCTCAAGCTAGTTAATTTCACTGAATATAATGTTCAGTTCCATACATTTTTCTTTTTTAATACATTTGTATAATTACTGGAAAATAATATGCAAAAGGATCTGTTTGAACAGTGTCACCCCTTCCTTCCCTAGCACTCTTCCAGTTTATCCCTCTTGGTCTCACCCACAGGGTGTATAGTTCATTTTCAACATAGTGTCTAGAATCAGTGTTGCTTTTTTTACTCTTTTTCCCACCATTCTTGCTCCCCTTCTCCCTCCCAAAGGCAGATAAACAAGAAAAGGATAAATAGTACAAAACCAACAACAATGGAAAAAAAAATTCTGGTTTACACACACACAAATGATTTCATTTCATTCTTCTTTATGGCTGAGCAAGTTCATTTATCATTGATGGATACCTTATGATGTAGCTACTGTTAAATAGTTATGGTGAGCTAACATATTGAGTCAAACCAGATATCCATCAACGGAAAAATGGATCAAGAAAATGTGCAACACACACATACACACACACACACACACACTCCATGTAATTCCATGATTCCATCAGAAAGCATGACTTTGACCCATTTATAAGGAAATGGAAAGACTGGAAAAATTTATATTAAGCAAGACAAAACAACAACAATAACAACAACAACAAAAACTAGCTTTCCCTAGCATGGTTTCCCTCATTTGTATTAATTAGTAGGTTCCAATAAATCTACGAGGGAACCCAATAGACAGTAAAAGATGACAAAAAAAAGAAACAAAAACATCTTGTATATAATAAACAGCATTCTAAAGATTCACACAGTAAGAACAAAGGGGGGTATTTTTAGGAGAAGATCACAAGATCTCAATAATTATGTTCATGTGATCATATAAAATGATGCTTATCAAAATGAACCCCAATAAATAGAAACAAGAGATTTTATTTTGTTTTATTTTTGTGGTACTGTTTGTAGTCCTTTTGTCATTGTTTGTTTTTTTTTTTCTCTTGTGTCCCTGTTCTTAATTCTGTACCCTTTGATTTTTCAGATTTTGGGAGTGGAAGGAGAAGCTGAAAGATGGTCAAAGGGTGAACTAATGCAGCAGTAATACTCACTGGACACTATATTGAAAATACTCTACAAATTGGGGAAGAGGCATATTGGAAGGTAAATAACTTGGAGAAAATGAGGGAAGAGATGACACTGTAGAAAAAGAAATATACTCATTACTTATATAACTCTGACCCCTCTGTACATCAGCTTTAAAATAGAATTTTTACAAAAATAAATAAAGTAGATATAGTGAAAAGAGGAAAAAGGAAAACTATAATAACCATGTATGAAATCACATTCTTAATATCACTGTCAAAAAAGGAAAATATGGGGCTAGGAATGTTTCTTAGCAGTAAAGTGTTTGCCTAGCTTGCACAAAGCCCCTTAGCACCACATTAATTAATTAAATCTCAAAGTGGCAGTGTGGTTCAAGAGGCAGAGTGTTAACCTTGAGCAAAAAAAAGCCAGGGACAGTGCTCAGGCCCTGAGTCCAAGCCCCAGAACTGACAATTTTTTTTTAAAAAAATGAAAATGTGATAGGAAAAAGAAGCTCACACACACACACAAAAAAACCTATGAATCTCTGTTTTCATTCTTTAAAACATTCTTATTCATGCCTTATCCTTAACCCTCAAGTTTGTTTTACACCAGGGGCAGCTCCATAATATGCATTTATAACTCTACACTACATGATATACAGCCACATTTTAAGACACTGAACCTTTGACTACCAACCTATAAAAACAGTTTTACAGATTGTAGTCCACACCATTTGCAATGTATTTAAGAGAATACTTGAAAAAGGCAGTTTCCTCTAGGGAGTTGCACTTTAATTGCAGTGACCTGTGAAGGTTCTTCTCTGTAAACTTGGTCCACTTCAAATGTTTTATTGATCAGGAGGAGGGCAGTATAAAAATCTGTGTTTATTTTATTTTATTTGTTGATACGTTCCTTAAAGTTCTAAAGGGAATAGAAACACCTGAGCTTTCTACTATTATTTTTCTATGCATTGCATAGATCAAATGGAAAGACGAGGAAATCAAGTGACCAAGCTACATTAGCAATGCGATTAATATTTTGCTCAGTATTTGTGGGTGGCTTATTTTTAAGATGTTGACCTTCATTAAACAGTAAAACAGACTGTTGTACGGATGTCCATTAGATGATCAATCAGAGCCCTGCTGTAAGTGAAGTATATTTTCACATTAGAAGAGTTTTTAAAAAATTATACGGAGCCCATGGCAAAGATGTGATATAATATAGCAGCATGAAAAGAAATAGCCTGAAACTCCAAGAAGAGTCAAAGGAATCATGGTGGTCAAGGATATGGGAAAAAAAAATCTGCCCTTAGCTGCCTCATCCTTCAGGTAAGGAGTAGTGCCCGTCTGATACTGAGACAAGAAGACAAATAGTGAAATGAGCACATAAAATTCACGTTTTCTTTTTGTGTTAATGAAAATGTTTTAGAATTAGTGATGAGAAGCAGAGGAATGAGGAGTTAAGAACTGTATACCAGAAAATGATTCAAAGGACACATTTTGCCTCAATGTCAATGAACGCCAATGACTTGTGGAGGAATAGTTTTAGTTTCTAACAATTTGTTTCCTAAACCTCATAGTTGATGTGCAAGCTCATCCTCACATAGATCTGGTATAAGGGCCTGTAAACCACAAGCCTATAAGAGAGGAGGACACTGGAAAGCCACTTTTGTAAATTAAATAATGTTAGAGAAGCAAATTTTGCAAAACTAGACATCTATTTGGCAAGAAAACTGGTAATATGTAAGAAGACTCTAATATATTATTTTTTTCAGTACAGTTCATGTGAACACAGGAAAGCTTGGCTGTATACTAAATGAAAATTCCAATTTGAAATTATGATTGAAGCAAAATGCAAACGCTGTAGTCATATCTTGAAAAAGGGACTGGAAACACCTTTGCAAGTGAAAATTTTAATTTTCAATCATTAAGATAATTTCTTCATGCATACTAATAAGTAATAAGTGATGTAAAATTCTTAAAGTTTTTTTCTTCATTCTTATAAGACACTTCTAAAAGAACAGCAATCCCTTCTCTGCCTAGAAGTCTGCCTAGACACAGTCACCTGAACTTACACAATGCATCAGTCCCATTGGCTCATTTATGAGGATTGAGGATTGTGAGGATTGATTATCTACACATTTTAAAATATATGATCTCTTTACCATACTCATTGCTACTACTGAAATTAAAACTCTGAAGAAAAGTCTTTCAAATTCTGGACGACATAAGTAATCAAGTAAGTAAAAAGTATATATCTACTTTTAATTGACACATATTGTACATAGTTACAGAGCATGGGGCAAAAATTAAATATATGTATCATACTGAAATGCAAAATTTCATGGCATATTTATTCTATACATAGGAATGTCCTTTCATTTTCTGGCAAACATTGATTTATCAGAAATACTCGGGGTTTCCAAAGATACTAGCTCCCAAGAATTTCTTTTACAATGTTTGCTTTGTAATAGAATTCTTCTCATATTGAAACTGAGATGGAGAAGGAGAGAGACAGAGACAGAGACAAAGAGAGGAAAGAGATCTCAGTATTTTACTTCCTGTAGGATTTTCTCTACTAAGGAAAAATCCAAGGGAATGTAGTATCATAATACATTGTTTCCTTTGCAGAGCTACTTTGAGTCCTTTTTCAAATATATGATTACATGTTTGCATTTTGCTTCTAATTAATCATAATTTTTAAGTTGGAGTTTTCATTTAGCACAGCCAAACTCTCCGGTATTTACACAGATACAGCAAAGAATATTAGTAAACCTCCAGGTGTCCAATAGTCATAGTCAATACATGGAAGACAATATGGCTCTCTTAGTTTGTACAGATAAAAACATTAATAAGAAGAACGTTTTGGTGGACCATCATTTGTTTGCTAGATATTCTAAAATATGAAAGTAACATCCATCAAAAACATTTGTTTGTGTTAACAAATTTCTTAAATAAAATAATTATTAGCCTAGACTAGTTATACAAAAGAATTTTATTATATATCCATCCAGGCATATAATGCACCCCTTTAATCAAATGTGCCTCATCTATGTTCCTATTTCTTGAACCTATCCCACCTCTTAACAGTCTTTGGTGTTCTTATAGTATGTTTCATATTTGTGTTTATATGTATGCGTGTATATATGCATATATACACACACATATATATGTATACACACATATATGTATGACACACATAATATGTATGTGTGTACAAAATAATTTGATGGTATTCAACCTAATTCTCATTTTGCTCTCCCTTTACTCCATGTTTATCTCACTGCAAGCCCCTTTCAAAATTATGTAATGTTATTTTTATTCTCCTCCCCTTCATCCTTATTATAATTATTTTAGGTTTATATTCCATATGTGAACAAAAATGTGTATCTTTTTTAGTTGGCTTACCTCTTTAACATTATAATCTCCAGTATAGGAAAAGTTTCTATAGGTATGTGTGAAGTTTGTGATAGATATCCAGGTATCTTTATTATTTTGTCATTTACAGGGAGATAGGTATTCAATGCTCATCATTGATTCTTTTGTTAGAGATATGAAAGCAATTAAACTTCAAACAAGAGTAGATCTAAAAAAATAACAACACATGTCATCCTCCCAGGACCCTCAATTTTTTCATTATTTTGAAATAGAACAATAAATCTAAAAGTGACCTTAGATAATATCCAGAGCAACTCACTTTATAGATGAAAAGCAGAGCTTTTCACAGACTAAATACTTCTTCCAGGGAAAATGCTTACAACTCAGAAACGTGGTAGAACTCTTTGATGTTCTTTTCACTAATTCACCTTTCATCTGGCATGTTTCTCTGTTCATTCAACTTGTAATGCCAGAAACAAATGAAAAGTGACAGTTTTAATTCTCCCTGTTGGAAGGGGAAAAAATGACCAAGTGATTACCTTTGTTTAATTTTTGTTGAACATTTATTTTAGAATGTCCAAGAACTTTCTCTTTTCTATTAAACATGCACAATTCCTTTTTAGAAGAGTCTAGTCTTTGTTAGATTTTTCATGAAACTGAGAACTCTCATTTGAGTTGGTCAAACAAGTAGTGGTAGCTTTTCTTTTTTCAATTCTGTGGTTAGGTGAGAGCCTAATTATCATAGAAACCGTGCTCTGACTAGGAAAACTATTTCCTGACATATGATGTAAGAAGTTCCTTTTTCCTATGGTGAAATATAATGCTAACATAGACACTTTCACAGGTAGAATTGGTATGTCCAGTTTTAGACAAATGGTGTCAGAAAGACATCTTAGAGAGTGGCTATTGTTCCCCTTGAAAATGTGCATACAACGAATTATATCTTCTTGGTTACATAAAAGGGTGAAATCTCTTTCTGTCTTCCCTATCTCTCAGTGCACCAGTAGTAATGCCCATTATGTTCTGGTTTAATGGATGTACATTTAGTCTTCTCCCTCTTTGTTTGTTTGTTTTGTTTTGTTTTGACATTTTAACTGTATTTTTTTTGTCTTTTTGTTTTTGGTACTGGGGATCAAACCCAGGATGTTGCACTTGCTAGGCAAGCGCTTTGCCACTGAGCTACATCTCAGCCCTCTTCTCCATCTTTGTAGAGAGGATTTCTAAATATATGGGCTTTGCTTTTAATTGCATTTCTTTAACACACTAGAATTGTTCTTTCTTCCTGTTTCCTTGTTTTTGTTTTTTTAAAGATATATGTCTTCATTTATACCTTCCAAAAGTATCAATATGGCCAAGGAACTAAATTGAAAAAGGACATGATGAACATTTATTTAAAATTTAACTCAGTTCTACAAACAGTTGCAAAGAACAAATTGAGAAAAGCACTATGATAAGGATTTTTGTAAAAAGCTAATTAAATTAGTAGTTATTGTCAAGAAAAAGACTATCAGAATTAGTGCACTATGGTAGTACACAAAAGGTCTTTCACACTGTAGATAAAAAAGATATTGATTCTAGACTTTTGAATTTGACCTAATTTTGTCTCCTATGAAACTAACATTTTTTCCTCAACCTTCTTTGGGCTACTGTTCTTTATGTGTAAATGGAATAATATTAACTACTATGTATATATGCTGTGAGGTTTAAATGTCTTTATGTCCATGAAGTTCTTAGAAAATATTTCGTACTAAGTCCCTCATAATTCACAGCCAGGTTTGGGAGCCTTTGGAAGAGTAGTTTCCCTTAACTCTGAGGAAAAAACAAGGAGGAGTAAAATAATCCTGTGTATATGGAGAAGTATTTCTAGCTTAGCATTTTGGTGGGGTAATTTCAAGTCACTGAATAAGGTCACAGTGAGGTTTATTTTGCCATCACTAAGAGATTATTCTTCAGTGTAACAGTTGTTACCAGATGTGTGGCTAGCTACACCACAAAACTAAATATGTATTTTGAATCAATAGAAATAGAAAGTAATAGAGATCTAGCCTTGAGCAAAAGGTCAGGGACAGCACCCAGGCGCTGAGTGACTAGACAAAGTGACCTATTCATTAAAAAACAAAAAGGAAAGAATACGGTTCAACATTCTGACTGCCTGAGGTCACCATGTTTTCCATCTTCTAAATATACTTCAACTTCTAACTAAAAATATAACATATTCTTTGTCTTTGTTTAAGGACTTTCTATCTGCTCATTATGAAAATCATAATAATTTGCTCTTTTATATGTTAAAATATGATATTGTAGGCTGCTAATATAATGAATAATATTAATATGCAGTCTAATCTCTTGAAATAAGAGGTTTTGTTTTGTTTTGTTCTATTTTGTATTTCGTCCATCTGGTGCTTGCATTCAGGGCTTGGGTACTGTCCCATAGCTCTTTGGCTCAAGGCTAACACTCTACCACTTTGTGCCCCATGCCACTTCTGGGTTTTATTTATTTATTTTTTATTTGTTTGTGGTTGACTGGAGATAAGAGTCTCTCTGGAACTTTTCAACCTGGACTAGTTTTAAACCATAATCCTCATATCTCAGTCTCCTGAGTAGCTATGATTACAGCATAAGCAACCCACACTTGGCAGATGATATTTTTTAATGATGTGTTTGTTTGTTTGTTTAGTGTCATTGATGTACAGAGGCGTTACAGCTTCATATGTAAGGCAGTGAGTGAATTTCTTATCAAACTTGTTACCTCCTCTCTCATTTGTCTCCCACCTTCTTCTCCCTCACCCCCAACAGAGTTGTATAGTTGGTTTACAGGTAAAAGTTAAACCAATGCCACAGCAATGCTTATGATTGTTTTATCTTGTATGCTTAAGATATGCAACATGATATTAGGAGATGTATGTGTATAGAAGAGTAGTTGTTAGCTATTATTTCTCATTGTTAATCATTTTCTTCATTGTGATTAGAGGATCTATAATCTTCACATTTAACACAATTATTAATATAATACACAATACATTACACAACATCTCATAGACTTATTCTCCCTATTTTTCTGCTACTCTGTGTACTTTGACCTACAATTTCCCATTTCTTCTTTTTTAATTAAACTCCCACATATGACATGGTACAATTTTTTTTCCTCTTTCTGTCTGACTTAGTCACTTTGCAAGATGCTTCTGGGGCTCCCCACAGAAGGGTGAATAACAACCATTTGCTTTTTTAAGGTGTAAAAATATTCCATTACCAGGTTTTGTGCATGCATGTGCGTGTGTGTGTGTGTGTGTGTGCATGTGTGTGCATAAGCTAGGTTCTTTATCCACTTAATCACTACGAAATGTGTGTCTTTATCTTGGCTATTATAAAAAAATGTTTCAATAGACATACATACTGATGGTGATGTTGATGTGTCAATAGACATACTGATGGTGATGAGGTGAAGGTTTTGTTTTTATTTTTGTTTTGCTTTGTTTTGAGTACGTTCCCAAGACTGTGGCTCAAGTAATTTTGTTCGTAATTTCCTCACAACATTCATATTGTTTTCAAAATTGCTGTAAAGATTTGCGTTTCCACATGGGTGTATTCCTTCTCTCCACCCATTCATCGGTATCATTCTAATGTTAGTAGATATTAATCAAAAGAAATAAAAAATTAAATGTCTCTAATCTCCTAAAAAGTCTCTTAAGAAAGGAAGTCACAACAAGATTAAGCTTACATAAAAGCCATTTGGTTTTTAATGGGGTGATAAAGAATCATAAGTTGAATGTGTTTGAATAGAAATATCTATTCCTTGGATTTTTTGTTTGTTTTCTTACCTTTTGTTTTACTTTTCATTTCTTGTCAAAATGATGTACAGAAGGGTTACAATTTCATATGTAAGGCAGTGCATTGATTTCTTTTTTTATTCAAATTTTTATTATCAAACTGATGTACAGAGAGGTTACAGTTTCATACGTTAGGCATTGGATACATTTCTTGTACTGTTTGTTACCTTGTCCCTCATTCCCCCTTCCCTCCCCCCTTACCCTTCCCCCCCCCCGGAGGTGTTCAGTTCACTTACACCAAACAGTTTTGAAAGTATTGCTTTTGAAGTTGTTTCTCTTTTTTTACCCTGTGTCTCTCAAATTTGGTATTCCCTTTGAATTACCTACTTCCAATACCAGTAAACACGGTTTCCAATATACTCAGATAAGATTACAGAGATAGTGTAGGTACAACCACAGGAAGGTGATACAAGAACATCATCAATAATAGAAGCTACAGATACACATATGACGTTGAAAGTAGTTACAACTGTGATATAACAATTGTTTCCATAACATGGAGTTCATTTCACTTAGCATCATCTTATGTGGTCATAAGGGTATAGCTATTGGGCCTTGTGATGCTCTGCTATGACTTGCCTAAACCTGTACTAATTATTCCCAATAAGGGAGGCCATAGAGTCCATGTTTCTTTGGGTCTGGCTCACTTCACTTAGTATAACTTTTTCCAAGTCCTTCCATTTCCTTACAAATGGAACAATGTCATTCTTTCTGATAGAGGCATAAAATTCCATTGTGTATACGTACCACATTTTCCTGATCCATTCGTCTACTGAGGGGCATCTGGGTTGGTTCCAGATTCTCGCTATGACAAATTGTGCTGCGATGAACATTGTTGTGCTGGTGGCATTACTGTGATTTTGTTTGTGGTCTTTTGGATAGATACCCAAAAGTAGGGCTGCTGGGTAATAGGGGAGTTCTATATTTAGCCTTCTGAGGAATCTCCATATTGCTTGCCAGAGTGGCTGAACCAGTTTACATTCCCACCAACAATGAAGTAGGGTTCCCTTTTGGCCACATCCCCTCCAACAATTGTTATTATTAGTTTTCTTGATATATGACATTCTTGCTGGGGTGAGATGGAATCTCAATGTTGTTTTGATTTGCATTTCCTTTATGGCCAGGGATGTAGAGCATTTTTTCATATGTCTCTTGGCCATTCTCATTTCCTCATCAGAGAAGTCTCTTTGTAAGTCTTTAGCCCACTTGATGAGCGGGCTATTGGTTGTTTGCGGTTTTGTTTTGGAAGAAGGTAATTTTTTTAGTTCTACATATATTTTAGAGATGAGGTCTTTGTCTGTTGAATGTCCGGTAAAGATCTTCTCCCAGTCTGTGGGCTTTCTGTTTATCTTGCAAGCTATGTCCTTTGCCGTGCAGAAGCTCTGCAGTTTGATGCAGTCCCATTTGTCCAACCTTTCTTTGATTTGTAGCCTTTCTGGGTCTTTGTTAAGGAAGTTCCGTCCTGCGCCAAGGAGCCCAAGGGTTTCTCCAACTCCTTCCTTTAGTGTTTTCAGGGTGTCTGTTTTGATTTCAAGGTCTTTAATCCATTTGGAATTGATTTTGGTGCAGGGTGATATATAAGGATCTAGTTTTAGTTTGTTGCATGTGTTGAGCCAGTTTTGCCAGCACCACTTGTTAAAGAGGCTATCTTTCTTCCATACTATTGTTTTAGCTCCTTTATCAAAGATTATTATCTAACTTGCTACTCCCTCCCTCATTTTCCCCCAGCCTCTCCCATATATCCCCCCGCCATGAGTTGTACAGTTAGTTTACACCATATAGTTTTGTAAGTATTGATGTTGCATTGTTTTGTCTTTTTATCATTGGGAATTATTAGTACACATCTAGAATAATCCTAGCAGAAGATCACAATAGCTCAATACCTATGTCCATATGAACACTTAAGATGATGCTAAGTGAAATGAATTCCAAGTTATGGAAAGAAGTGGTGTACTTGCTGTTGTTATTTTCAACATAGTATGTGAAATGATGCCCTTTTTCTTTTGTATTTGCATCCCATGGTTTTACCCCTGATACCACTGTAAGTGATTTTAGTATCCTGGATATTGTATATATGTGTATTGGAACTAGGGATGGGAAAGGAAATAACAATTTTTTTCTTGTACAAATCTGTGTATAATTAAAATTATTTTCTAGTTTCCTTTCTAAATAGGAAATGTCCTTTGATACACTGTGAGACACCATCATATCTTTTTGTATTAAGTTTTTTTTTCATTTAACTCTTTTGTTTCATTTTTTTATTATCAAAATGAAGTACAGAGGGGTTACAGTTTCATATGTAAGTCCATTTTTTATCCAACTTGTTACCTTCTCCCTCATTTTCCCCTGCCTCCCCACTCCCCATGTCCCTCTCTACCTGTGAGTTGTACAGTTGGTTTACACTGTATAGTTTTATAAGTATTGCTGTTGCATTGATTTGTCTTTTTATCTTTTGTCTCTTGATTTCGGTATTTCCTTTCCCTTACCTAGTTCCAACACATGTATATACACTGTCTAAGGTACTAAAATCAGTTACAGTGATATCAGGGATAAAACCACAGAAAAAAATATGAAAAAGAAAAAAAGGTGGGGGACACGGTTTCACATGGCATGTTGAAAATAACAACAATGATATAGCATTTGAAATTCATTTTTTTAGCATCATTTTAGGTGTTCATATGTGCATAGCTATTGAGCTATTGCAATTTTCTGCTAGGACTATGGTAGATGTGTGCTAATTATTCCCAATGAGGGAAACCAGAGTCAATTTTTCTTTGGTTCTGGCTCACTTCATCATCTTATCTTGAGCTGGCCACTTCATAATGGCTCCAGAATGATTTACACAAAATTGGAATGATTAGTTCTATTCAAGAAATTCATGCCATCAAATAATTATGTGTAATGAGGCTCTGCATTTCATCACCAAGCTGCAATATGTTTGTAGCCAACTCAAAATAAAGGAGAACTAGTATTTGAGGAAAACTTACAGTTTCTTCACTCCTATGCAACCAATATGTGAATAGGTCCAGCTCAAAGTCAGTGGACATTTCCTGCCATAGCAGCACTTGTTATATGTCTCTAAGATTTTCGATTAGTACATACAAGAAACTTACTTCTCACCATGGAGATAGGTGCACAATTGCAAAATCTAGACCCCTCAAAGCATTTTAAATTCTAAATGTAATTTATTGTTTTTAAAATAATTCTAATTATATAAATATGCTATCATTTTTCAATGATGCCCAATTACTATATATTTTAGAGGCATTACTTGTATTAATCTTCATATTTCCTCAGCTTTTACCAATTCATTAATGTGTTTATATTTTGTCTCAATGCATTTTTCTTAAAGGGTAGGACAAATGTACACAGTGACATATAAACCAATGAGAAGTGTAATGAAATATAACAACTTGGAGTACTTTCTCTTCTTACATGAGAAGAAATAAACTAGGAAAGGATACACTCATAATGAGCTGGAGAATGTCATATGCATACTGACATAGAGAATCAAAGAGGTTTTTTCTGAAAATGTCTTTGTCATCAAAGAGAAGTATTGAAAAACATTGAGAGTAATGTAAGCTCACATTTAAAAATTAGATAAGACGCTCAGTCAACTTCAGAAATGTAAATGCCTTGGTAATCACCATGAGTTTCTTTTGTTAATTGATGTATTGATGTTGGTATGGGAAAAGTAAAGTGCACTCCTCTAAAAACACAGGTAACCACAAACTATTCAATAAAGTCAAGAAAATTGAAGTACATTATATCTAAAATATACTATGTTCTTTTGCATTTAATGTCATGCTTTTATACTCAGAAATATTTTAAATTTTTCTTCCTCAGCTGTGAAAATGGTATACATTTGTTTAACTTAACAGTACATTTTTCTCTCCTCTTTGGATCTTCAAATGTGCCATATATACAAATGATATAACTAGTCTTGAGTATTAATTTTCATATTTCTTTACTATGAACAACAAGGACTGATTCCATAATAAATGCTAAAAAATGACTATTGGTACTAAATAAATTTCTGTTATGTTTCCTAAATCTATTCATTTTTTGACAGTCCCCACCATTGTTAGTAATAATTATAGTCTTTTTTTGTATAAGCCAAAATTTTTGCTATCAATGTTGATGTTAGTGTTTATCTCATACCATATAACTATATTCATAAATTTTAATATGCAAAATATGTACAAAGGCCACTCACTTTCTATTCCTCTTCCCTAAACCAGTTTAGAACCATCTGTTATTGTCTTTTAATGTTGCAATAGCCTGCTATGAAGGAAAGAATTAATAAATTAGTGAATACAATTTCCCAGCAAGCTAACAGCCTTGAGTGCATAAATATTCTAGCTTCACCTGTGCAGAATGTCTAACTATAATGTGATCACTTACATGCAAGTCATATGTAGTACAATAACCCATGATTATGGTAGACATCAGCCACTCTGTTTCAATGGTGTAGTTGGAGATAAGGTTGTGGCTTTCTGTCACTGTTAAAGTTAGTTCAAGCTGACAGTAAATTAAATAACTACTTATCAGTGGTTGAAGTCAAGCTGCAGCATAATTAAAATCCAGCAGATTCACTTTCAGTCAAATGTGAATAAAGTGGTATGAACAAAATATATCCAGAAATGGCATACCAACATTTTCTGGGCCATTTTATCCCAAGTATTCACACCTATTTATGAAATATCTTTTGTATACAGAGAACTTGATGAGATATGTTATCAGCTAAACTCTTGAATTCTAGTTTAATTTTTTGAAAAATATGGGGATGTTTTTATCCCATTATAAGTTGCTTGTAATGGTCCTGCTTTCTACATTAGAAACCATTTGTAAGAAAGTACCATTCAGAATTCACATCATAAAATATTATGGACTTAGAAATAGATTAAATTATTCCTAGGGGCACATTTTCAGGTAAAATAAACTCGAATTTTGTTTAAACAAATTTTACAGATGTAATTCTTTTTAAGTTTTAATTTTGTTTGAGGGAAACATCTCCCACTTAGGAATATTGTTTATATAAAATTCAAGTGAGAACCTCAAAGAATATGAGAAAACAAAGGGTATCAGGTACTGTGAACAAATTCAGCTAGTTGTAAATAATGACAAATTTTCTTACCACTCAGATACAGCTATAGCCATGAGAAAAGGCACTGTGAAATGTATTTGCATCTTCAGAGAATGAGACATTACTTCTCATAACATACCATACTTCTGGTAACAAGAAATGTTACCAGAATCATTTTTCAGACCTTGCCTAAGAATTGTTTATTGCTAAAAGGCATGTCTCCTTTCTATGTAGATATCTAAAAATGGAGTAATCTGGAAATAAAACAACAAGGTCTCCAATGTGTCAATAGTTTTGAATTCCACTCCAGCTCCAGTATCCACCATTTGATGACTAAAATCATGGGAGGGAGGGGTTGTGAGGAGAATGTACCACAGCAGCCTCTGTGATCAATGCCTCTTTCTATTTAGTGTTGGTGCTAAGGGCACTTCATAACCTCTGACCAGTGACTGTGTTGCTTATAACCCAAAATAAAAAACTCCAGCGTGTCTAATCTGCGATTCTACCTGTGGTGGGCTTCTTTGTGGAAGTCAAATAGCTGAAATCAAAACATTCATGGTTCTATGTCAAACTGAAAGGAACAGAAACTATCATTAAAGTTTCATTTTATGCTCCTTCTCTTATATTGGAAGAAGTATGTTAAGTCATAGCCTTCCATTATGATGGAACAATTGAGGAGTGATTGTATTATGCATAACTATTTCATAAATTGCCTTGACTATTGTGAAGAACATCTACAAACAAAAGAAAACTGTGAGTTGTGATGTGCTTGCTGCACAGAGGAAGTTTCACAAGTCGCATGTGTGTTCTCTGCTCTAGCTGTGGTCCTTGGAACCTGGCTTGTATGACAAAACTGTTTATTTGGTGTTTCCATAAGGCAGATTCTGGATGTCTTCCCAGACAATCTGTGCTTTCATCTACTGCATCCAAATCACAGTTATAGGGTTTACACTTTTTTAGCGTTCTAGAATTTCTCTCATTTTTCCTGTTACTTAGCTATGATGAATGATAAAATAGAGTGTCCAAACACATAAATTATCGAAATTAAGTCCTGAAATTCTGAATGATCTTCCAATGATATGCTCAATGTCAGATACTGAACATAATTAAGAGATGCTATGAAAACATCATGAGTTTAATCTTTTTAAGATCTAGTGATCAGAATTATATATTCACACCTCTGGGAAGAGTTTAGTATGGCTTTGCTCAAACACAGAGTGAATGACTTAGAGCAGATGTCAGAGCTCTGGGGTTATTATTTTTTGCTAAATTTGATGGAGGTTCAGATGCAATTTTAGCAGTTTTAGAAGAGTCAAGACTTGGCAGAATGTGTTTCTCTGTGTGCATCATAAAATAATTTCATGATCACCTTTTAGGAATTGAAAATAGCAAAATGTCATTTTGAATTTGGTTTTGAATTAAATGTGGACACTGATATTTCTGTATAAAATCAGTAATTGATATTTCATATTATTAAAGATATTTCTTGCATAAAGTTTATTTCCAACTATTATTTTGTGCTTATAGTAAAGGAAAATGAACATTTTAAACTCAGCCTGTGATTGCCTTCGGATAACCCCTATTTTCTGATTGGAGGTTGAGGTATGATTAATATTTATGGCAGTTTATTGCTCACTTTCTTTCATGGCATGAACTAATGGTGATTTCATCTCTCTGAAGCCTTGAATAGTGGTATATACCATGAATAGAAAATTTTAAAGTCAGCTTCAGCAGACATGGGTTTTAGTTTAGATTGTAATCTTTTCAAGAGCAGAATTTTTATCACTTTCTGTAGGAACAGTAAGAAATATTTAATTTATGAAAGAGAAAATGAATATCATGTGGAATTTTGTTGATTGTGTTTTCCACTACTTATTTTAAAATCTACAACAAAGGATGCTCTCTGTTATATTTCACTTTTTCCTCCAATTATATATTTTACTACAAAATACAGTCACTTAATACAGACCCCTACTACTGCTAGTTTCCACCACCAGTTTTCTAACTCCAGATATTTCAAGTTTTAAGCAAATATTTATAATAGTATTTTGTGTATTGTATCATCATTTCTACATATTAGAAGCTGAAGAATAGTTGTGAGTCCTTCCGTTTATAGGTACTATATAGGACTTGCAATTAAGTAGTGAGAAGTGAGTAGTCAGAAAAAAAAATCCATCTACTCATGTAACTTTAGTTGTCTTACTGAATACCTTTTATTTCATTTCTCTAATTCCAAAATGGATGATATTTCATAACTCAATTCTCACAGAACTGTTTGCCCAAATACGAATTAACCTATTCCTAATACATTATATTCATTATGATCCTATCATACAGAGTTATGTGTTAAAATCATTGTGACTGTAAATGAGTCAGCCTAAAAGTCAATATACACATCATTAAAAAGAAGCATATGCACTACCGTTTTTCTCTATGTAGAGAAAGATGTATCTATAATTTTATGTACTTTTATTTTCCAATTTTTGTGTGATATATTCTTTATGTTTTTCAAGAGTAAAACACAACATCATTAACTATCATCATTTTTCTTTACAATGAAGATAGGAGAGCATAAGGAATGGTGACCTGACGTTAACGACTTTATGAATTATTCCAGCTACCAAAGTATAAATATTTATCCTTTGATAAACATCTGCTTAATGAAAATGTTTTTTAGCTTAAAGAATAAAAAAAGCCAGGCAAAACAGCCATCATATCTACTTGAAAGGCAAAGATTGAGAAACTATGGTTTAGGCTGGCCCAGAAATAGAGAGACCCTATGTCAAAAATAAACAAAAGCAGAAAGTACTATAGACATACCTCAATGATAAGGTACATATCTCAAAAGAGAGACTGTAACTGCAAACCACAGCAATATACATATATCTGCATACACAGACATACAGACTCATACAGACACACAAACGTGCATACACACACACACACACACACACACATATATATATATATGTCCTAGCCTCTGATAATTAGCATCCTATTTTTTAAATTATTCACTCAGATAACTTATTTTCTTTCCATGTGTGAAATCAATGAATATTTACTCCTCTGCCTCACTTACTTCACCAGTTTTCAATTGCAAATGTTAATTTTATTTACTATTTTTCATTACCAAAATATTCCACTGTGCTTTTATATTAGCAAATACTTGTACATTAGAATGAGTTTTGTAGTGACATTTTCATATATGTATACATGAAATTTATATTGTGTATTGTCACCATTACACTTGTCATCCCCCTTACCCTTATCTCCATCTTCCTCAACAGCTTCCTTACCATATTGTCTGTATCTCTTTCTATATTGGTGGACATTTAGATTTATGTCATATCTCATTTATAATAAGAGAAATATGGAAGAGTGTATGTTCCTTCAATATACTCACCTTATTTCCTTTGGATATATTTACAATTGTATTATCTCTGTTTCATATTTGAACTTTACATTCAGTTCTATTTAGAAACTTTCATAAAGTTTTACCATAATTTTCCAATTACTGTTTCTATTAGCCATGTGCAAGGATCCTCTTATCTCCACATTCTCATTAACTCTTGTTTCTTTAGTGTTTGATAATACTGATCCTCACATGAATGAGGTGACATCCCATTATGCTTTGGATTTGTATTTCCCATATTACTGATTATATTGTGCAATTTTTTTCCTTATACGTGTTGGCTATGTCATTACATTCTTGGAAAAAGGCAGATTTAGATATTCATTTTATTTTATTTTGGATTTTTTTATTCTTTGCATATTTTAGCTGCCAATCCCTTGTCA
This sequence comes from Perognathus longimembris pacificus, assembly GCF_023159225.1. Lineage (NCBI taxonomy): Eukaryota > Metazoa > Chordata > Mammalia > Rodentia > Heteromyidae > Perognathus > Perognathus longimembris. The sequence continues at coordinate 15,580,998 of NC_063182.1, read as the reverse complement.
GATATACAATGTTTTTGTTTATTTTCACTTGTTCAATATGTTGTCTCTTATCTCTGATAACTGTTTTTCTAACTTTTTACTGTAATAAAAACTCATTTTCTACTTTTTTTTGTATGCATTTGAGATCTTATCCAAATATTTTGGACATAGAAACACATATAATGAACTTTTTGCACATAGATTTGTTCTATTTTTCCAATAACTTTGGATATTACATTTGTGCATTTAAAGCATAGAAAGTTTGTGTAAGGAGAGATTTATTTTAATTTTATTCGTATAGTTGTACATGTCCAGTTATCCAAATGTAGTTTTCCATTCTCTTCACTGACTCCATGCCTGCTATTAGTGCCAGTACCCTACATTGAAAGTACACAGTATGAGGCTTTAACCTTTGATCTTTTTGCTGAAGATTGATTTGTTTATGTGAGATCTTCAGTAATTCCATGTAAATTGTTACTATATTTATCAATTTCTGTGAACATTACTGTTATTTTTTTCCACATTATATAGATGTATATTCTTGGTTGTGTGAACATTTTACCAAAATGAATCTTCAAATCCATGAATATGTATATATTTCCTGTTTTGTTTGTCTTTTAAAATGTTTTTCCATCCATGTTTTGTATTTTCAGTGTATAGGTAACTTGTTTGCATTCTAGCCAGAATACTTTCTCTCTCTCAGGTAGTTTCATCTTTTAGTCCTTTAAGTACAAGTTTAAATCTTGTTCTCAAAACTATCTGTTAATATATTCATAGAGAGGGGAGAGCATGCTTAGTGGTCAAATGGGAAAGATCTCTGAACCTCCATAACTCTGTTTAATCGGAAGCACACTGTCCTGGAGATAGACCTGAGAAGGCTTTGTTTTGTTATCTTCAAGAAAACTCAAGTATATGAATGGAATTTTTGTCATCCATAAGACAATGGTATGTATCATTTGTAAAGGAAAGGAACGACTTGTAAAAAAGATTATGTTAAATTAAGTAAGTAAGGCCCATAAAGACAAGGGCTGCATGTTTCCCTAATACATGGAAACCAGAATTAGCATATAAACTTGTAAGTAAATACATTGGGTGGCATGCAAATATATATAATTGTATTAACTGACATCTGGTAGTTTCAAGGGAGCACACAAATCATATATTTTCTTAGTTAGGCAAAGCAAAATTGTAACAAAATAAACACATAGAAAGTGGTACTTGAAATGAATGGGTGGGGTAAGGCTAAGGGGAGAGAGATAGACAAGGAAGAGAAGATGGAAGGTTGAACCGGTGACATTCAGATTCATTGTATTGATAAAGTGCTTTGTTAAATGCTAAACTCTTTTTACAATTACTTAAAGATAATAAAATGAAAAACATATGCAAAGTATAATTCAATAAGAAATATGATAGAAAATAATTTGACACAATGTGTCAAAGTTGGAAGGAATGTTTAATTTCAACAGTGAAAGCTAAGTGAGTTTATCTTCTGGAATAAAAAATAAAGGCAAAATAAAAATACCCTTGCCACATGAGGTCCAAGAAAACGACAAAGCATCTGGTGAGACAAGGTGCCTTGAAGAATAAAGGCAGCCAAATATCTTCAAACAAATAGAAATCAATTACTGGGCAAAAACAATTAGATTAGCTAATTGGGACCGTGACCTTGATAATAAGATTAAAACCTAATAGTCAGCACTAAAATCTCTATCTTGGCAACCTTGATCTTTTATAAAAAGCTAATAGCCAAGCTTTTATCTTTAGCTTTCCTAAAGTAAGACTTTTGCAATATTACACTATTTCTTTACTATAATACACATAGCAAAGAACAATACTTAGTCATTAGCTAAAATGTACCTTACTTTATCTCTTATTTTTGAGAAAATATAAACTATTTTACTCAAATGAGTATTCATAATTTGTCACCAGGTTTCACATTTAATAATTATGACATTCATTATTTACAGTGTAATTCTCTTTCCTGTTTTTTTTGTTTGTTTGTTTTTGGCGAATTTCCCTTACATCTGATCGATGTCTAGTTTCTTGCCACAAATATTCTTTTTTTTTTTTTCAAATTTTTATTATCAAACTGATGTACAGAGAGGTTACAGTTTCATATGTTAGGCATTGGATACATTTCTTGTACTGTTTGTTACCTTGTCCCTCATACCCCCCTCCCCCCTCCCCCTTATCCTTTCCCCCCCGAGGTGTTCAGTTCACTTACACTAAACAGTTTTGCAAGTATTGCTTTTGTAGTTGTTTGTCTTTTTTTACCCTGTGTCTCTCAATTTTGGTATTCCCTTTCAAATTCCTAGTTCCAATACCAGTATACACGGTTTCCAATATACTCAGATAAGATTACAGAGATAGTGTAGGTACAACCACAGGAAGGTGATAAAAGAACATCATGAATAATAGAAGCTACAGATACACATGGGACATTGAAAGTAGTTACAACTGTGATATAACAATTGTCTCCATAACATGGAGTTCATTTCACTTAGCATCCTCTTAGGTGTTCATAAGGGTATAGGTATTGGGCCTTGTGATGCTCTGCTATCACATGCATAAACCTGTACTAATTATTCCTTATAAGGGAGACCATAGAGTCCATGTTTCTTTGGGTCTGGCTCACTTCACTTAGTATAATTTTTTCCAAGTCCTTCCATTTCCTTACAAATGGGGCAATGTCATTCTTTCTGATAGAGGCATAAAATTCCATTGTGTATATGTACCACATTTTCCTGATCCATTCGTCTACTGAGGGACATCTGGGTTGGTTCGAGATTCTCGTTATGACAAATTGTACTGCGATGAACATTGTTGTGCTGGTGGCATTACTGTGATTTTGTTTGTGGTCTTTTGGATAGATACCCAAAAGTGGGGCTGCTGGGTCATAGGGGAGTTCTATATTTAGCCTTCTGAGGAATCTCCATATTGCTTGCCAGAGTGACTGAACCAGTTTACATTCCCACCAACAATGAAGTAGGGTTCCCTTTTGGCCACATCCCCTCCAACAATTGTTATTGTTAGTTTTCTTGATATATGACATTCTTACTGGGGTGAGATGGAATCCAATGTTGTTTTGATTTGCATTTCTTTTATGGCCAGTGATGTAGAGCATTTTTTCATATGTTTCCTGGCCATTCTCATTTCCTCATCAGAGAAGTCTCTTTGTAAGTCTCTAGCCCACTTGATGAGGGGGCTATTGGTTGTTTGTGGTTTTGTTTTGGAAGAGGGTAATTTTTTTAGTTCTGCATATATTTTAGATATGAGGCCTTTGTCCATTGAATGGCCAGTAAAGATCTTCTCCCAGTCTGTGGCTTTCTGTTTATCTTGCGAGCTATGTCCTTTGCCGTGCAGAAGCTCTGCAGTTTGATGCAGTCCCATATGTCCAAACATTCTTTGATTTGTAGCTTTTCTGGGTCTTTGTTAAGGAAGTTCCGTCCTGTGCCAACGAGCCCAAGGGTTTCTCCTACTCCTTCCTTTAGTGTTTTCAGGGTGTCTGTTTTGATTTTGAGGTCTTTAATCCATTTGGAATTGATTTTGGTGCAGGGTGATATATAAGGGTCTAGTTTTAGTTTGTTGCATGTGTTGAGCCAGTTTTGCCAGCACCATTTGTTAAACAGGCTATCTTTCTTCCATACTATTGTTTTAGCTCCTTTATAAAAGATTAAGTAGGCAAAGTTCTGTGGGTTCATTTCTGGGTCTTCAATTCTGTTCCATTGGTCTTCAGGCCTGTTCCGGTGCCAATACCAAGCTGTTTTTATTACTATAGCTTTATAATACAACTTGAAGTTGGGCATTGTAATTCCTCCAGCACTGTCCTTTCTGCTTAGGATTGTTTTTGCTATTCTAGGTCTTTTATTGTTCCATATGAATTTCTGGATTGCTTCCTCTATTTCATTAAAAAATGGTGTTGGGATATTAATGGGTATTGCATTGAATTTGTAGATAGCCTTTGGCAATATTGCCATTTTGATTATATTAATCCGCCCAATCCAGGAGCATGGGAGGTTTTTCCATTTCCTTAGTTCTGACTTAATTTCATTTTTCAAGCTTTTAAAGTTCTCATCAAAGAGGTCTTTCATTTCTTTGGTTAAGGTTATTCCTAGGTATTTTATATTTTGGGGGGCTATTGCAAAAGGAGTTGCTTTCCTGATTTTGGCCTCGGTCTTCGGGTAATTAGCATAAAGGCCATTGATTTTTGAAGGTTTATTTTATATCCTGCAACTTTGCCAAAGTTTTGGATCAGCTCTAGTAGCTTGGGGGTAGAGTCTATGGGATTGTTTTTTTTTTTTGGCCATTCCTGGGCCTTGGACTCAGGGCCTAAGCACTGTCCCTGGCTTCTTCCCGCTCAAGGCTAGCACTCTGCCACTTGAGCCACAGCGCCGCTTCTGGCCGTTTTCTTTATATGTGGTGCTGGGGAATCGAACCTAGGGCCTCGTGTATCGGAGGCAGGCACTCTTGCCACTAGGCTATATCCCCAGCCCTCTATGGGATTCTTTAGGTATAGGATCATGTCATCTGCAAAGAGAGAAAGTTTAACTTCATCTTTTCGTGTTTGGATCCCCTTTATATTTTCTTCTTGCCTAATTGCTTTGGCTAGGAATTCTAGTACTATGTTGAAGAGCAGGGGAGAGAGTGGACATCCCTGCCTTGTTCCTGATTTTAAAGGGAATGGCTTTAGTTTTTCACCATTTAGAGTTATTCTTGTCATAAACTGCCTTGATTATATTCAGGAATGTTTCCTGAATGTTGCTGATTTTAAAGGGAATGGCTTTAGTTTTTCACCATTTAGAGTTATGTTTGTCATAAACTGCCTTGATTATATTCAGGAATGTTTCCTGGAATCCCAGTTTTTCCAGCACTTTAAGCATAAATGGGTGCTGGATTTTATCGAACGCTTTTTCCGCATCCAGAGATAAAACCATGTGGTTCTTTACCTTGCTCCGGTTGATGTGGTGGATTACATTAATTGACTTGCGTATATTAAACCAACTTTGCATCCCTGGGATGAATCCAGTTTGATCGTGGTGTATGATTTTTTTGATGACCTGTTGAAGTCGATTGGCAAGAATTTTGTTGAGAATTTTTGCGTCTATGTTCATCAGTGAAATTGGTCTGTAGTCCTCTTTCCGTGATGAGTCCCTGCCTGGTTTTGGGTTGAGGGTTATACTGGCTTCATACAATGAGTCTGGTAGTGAACGTTCTCTTTCAATTTCATTGAAGAGTTTGAGAAATATTGGTGTGAGTTCTGTCTTGAAGGCCTTGTAGAATTCTGCAGTGAATCCGTCTGGACCTGGGCTTTTCGTGGACGGGAGATCATTTATTGCCGTTTCTATTTCAATACTGGATATGGGTCTGTTTAGAAGGTTTAATTCTTCATGTTTGAGTTTGGGGACATGAATTTTTTCTAGGAAATCATCCATTTCTTCCAAGTTCTCAAATTTGTTGTTATAAAGGTTTTCAAAATAGTCCCTTATTATTTTCTGAATTTCGGGTGATGTTACCTGTTTCATCTCTTATCTTGTTTATTTGAGTCTGCTTGGTCAGGTTTGACAGGGGTCTGTGTATCTTGTTGATTTTTTCAAAGAACCAACTCTTTGTTTTGTTGATTCTTTTGATGGTTTTTATCGTGTCTAATTGATTTAATTCTGATTTGATTTTAATTATTTGCTTCCGTCTATTGACGTGGGGTTTGGCTTGTTGTTCTCTCAAGGAAATTAAGGTGCTTCTCTAAATTATTGAGTTGCTGTTTCTCCAGTTTGTTGAACTATGCACTCAGAGATATAAATTTTCCCCTGAGTACTCCCTTTGCTGTGTCCCAAAGGAGCTGGTACTTTGTGTCCTCAACTTGGTTGAATTACATAAAGATTTGAATTTCTGTTTTAATTTCTTCAATGACCCTCTAATGGTTCAGCAGTGTGTTGTTTAGTCTCCATGAATTGTAGTATTTTTTGTGGTGGCTGATTGAGTTGAGCTCTAATTTTATTTCATTGTGGTCTGAGAGAATGCAGGGAATGGTTTTGATACTTCTGAATTTGTGCAGATTTTCTTTGTGCCCTAAGATGTGATCTATTTTGGAGAATGTTCCATGTGCTGCCGAAAAGAATATGTATTCTGTTGTTGCTGGGTGGAATATTCTGTAGATGTCGGTTAAGTCTAGTTGGTCTATGCAGTTATTTAGTTCTGTGGTTTCTTTGTTCAGTTTTTGGCGTGTTGATCTGTCCAGAGGTGATAGTGGGGTGTTAAAGTCCCCAACTATCAATGTGTTTGGGTCTATGAGTGTTTTTAGAGCCAGTAGTGTTTGTTTGATGAAGTTGGGTGCTCCTGCATTTGGTGTGTAGATATTTAGAATGGTTATATCTTCCTGTAGGAGAGATCCCTTTACTAGTATATAGTAACCTTCTTTGTCTCTTCTTACCTTTTTTAGAAGTCAATTTTGTCTGATACTAGGATTGCAACTCCAGTCTGCTTATGGGGGCCATTTGCTTGATACATTTGATTCCAGCCTTTCACTTTTAGAAGATGTTTACTTTTGCTGGATAGATGTGTCTCTTGGAGGCAGCAGAAAGATGGATCTTGATTTTTGATCCAACTTATGAGCCTATGTCGTTTGATTGGAGAATTAAGTACATTAATGTTGAGAGTTAGGATTGAGAGATGATCATTTGTTCCTTTCATTATCAGTATCTTGCTTAAAGCTGTGTCTTCCCATTTCTTGATCTGATGTTTACTATTTAGGGTTCATCTCTCTGTCTGTATTGGAATCTTGATTATTTTCCCTGTATAGTACATCTTTGAAGATTTTTCTGTAAAGCTGGTTTGGTGGAGATATATTGTTTCAGTTTTTCCTTACTGTGGAAGACTTTTATGTGACCTTAGGCTATGAATGACAGTTTGGCTGGGAACAGAATTCTTGGTTTGTAGTTATTTCTATTAAGTGTTTGGGATACTTCATTCCAGGCTCTCCTTGCTTTCATGGTCTCTGCTGAGAAGTCGGGTAATTCTGATTGCTTTTCCTTTATATGTGATTGTTTTCTTTGCCCTAACAGCTTTGAGTATTTTTTTCTTGCACTCTACTGAACCTGTTTTGATCACTATATGTTGGTGGGATGTCCTATTCTGGTCTAGTCTGTTTGGAGTTCTAAATGCTTCTTGTATCTGTATAGGCCTTTCCTTCTTGATATTTGGGAAGTTGTCAGCTAATATTTTGTTAAATAGGTTGCCTATCCCATTAACCTCTTTCTCCAAGTTTTCCTCAATACCTATTATCCTTAAATTGGGCTTCCTGATTTTGTCTTGAATCTCCTCTAGTGATCTGTTTTGTTGATTGGACTGGATTTGTATTGATTTTTGATCTTTCTCCATAGAATTTAAGGAATCTTCATCTCCTGAAATTCGATCCTGTGCTTCAGTTGGTCGGGACTGTAAGCTAGCTACTTGATTTCGAATATCTTTTCCTTCTGACTGGTCTTTCCTGATGATTTCCATGTCATCTCTTAGGTTCTGAATGGACTTCTTTACTTCATTAACTTCATTACTTTGGTTTTTGAGTCTTGTCTCTTAAATCTTTAAGCTGGTTAGCTGTCTTTTCTTTTGACTCTTGAAGTTCATTTATCTTTGTATTTGTGGATGCCATGAAATTCTCCATTAATTTTTGCTTTGTTTACTCACGCTCTAGAATAATTGACTGAACAGATTCAAACTTTTCATTTATCATGTTTATCAGTAGACTTTGTAGAGCATTTTGGGGGTTCTCTTCTATGTCTTTGATTGACTGCTCTGCTTCCTGTTTGTTTTGAGTGGGGGATAAGACTTCATTGTTTCCCATCTTTGTTGTGTTCCTTCTGCCCATTTGGACTGGGAATGCCAATCTACAAGCAACTATGAGCACCGTTTAGGACCCAAAGCAACCCTTACCAAGCACTGTTGTGTAAATTTTACAAGTTCACAGTTATATACAGATACCCTGTATACCTGTCTATAAAATTAGATTTGGTGTTCCTAAAGAATAAAATTTCAATATAGCAACCGATCCTGGGCCCTGTAATCAGTAATTACTTATTCACTGTTACAACCCTATAAGCAATTCTTGTTTTTATATTAAGTTCTTTTAGGACTGGCTTTCTCTATGAACCCCTGTGATTCATTCAGATTAAGCTGGGATACCCTCTATCCAATAACCAGGAGTCAATGGAAACTGGAGGTCCAGGCAATAAGTCAGGAGGGTAAGTTGGAGGTAGTAAAGAGAATAGAGTAAAATGTATTGGGGGAGGGGGTGGTTTTGGTTTAGTTTCAGTGATGTGGAAATGTGTAGAAGAGTAGAATCAGTAGAAAGAACAAAGTTAAAATGATTGACAATGGAGAGTTAGCAGAAAAGAGTGGAGGTGTTATTCATAGGAAAGTGATTTTTAGAGAAAGAGAATGCAAAGAGAGAAGTAAAGTAAAGATAGTGTAAGACAGATGCACAAAACAGAGAAAAATTATTTTAAAAAGAAGAAAAAAAAATAAAAAGGGGAAACAAAAACAGAGAAGGAACAACCCAAACAAACAGCAAAGGAACAAAAAACTTGATAAAACAAACAGGTAAAAATGGAAAACAAAACAAACAAAAAAAAAGCCACAACATTTCAGAAGTGAAAAAATAAATAAATAAAAAATGGAGTCCTCCTTGTTTGGGTGGTCTTTCCCTAGTCTCTGGTTTCCTCGTGATGGTCTGCAGTCTATTTTGCTGCTTGGCTGTGTTTGACTTGATTTCAGTTTGCAGGGGGTGGTTCTATTCTGATCCTTCACCTCTGTTGTTGCAATCCTGGGTCTCTATGGTTTGCACAGCTTGCTGGCAGTCCTTGCTGAAGTCTCAGGAACTGTAGTTCCTCTGTCTGCTGTGGATTCAGCAGGGCGGGGCGCCTCTGGCCTGTTTTATCCAACTGAGAGTTGCTTGCCTGGGGGAGGCTACAAGCTCCTGGGCGGGCCAGCCTCCTTGGTGGAGGTGGCTATGGAGTACAGCTCCGGTTCAGGCTGGGAATTGGGCTTCCTCGGTGACGGGACTGTTTAACTTTCTCAGGAACTGTTTGTTCCCCTGTCTGGTGTTTCCGTGCCACCGGGAGAGGCTTGCTGCTTTCGCTTTAAATTTAAAAATTCCGGCGGGCAGGGTGAGGCACCTCTGGCTGAGCCATGGCCCAGGACACGCCTCCCACCTGGGCAGGGGGCATTCTCCTGGGCGGAGTTGGCTCTCACTGTTTGGTCCCTCTTGCCCTTTTCAAAGATGGCTCCTTTGACCTCGCTTTCTCCAGGCCCGCTTTAGTTCCAATCTGGTCTGACCCAATGCCAGTGGCAAAGATGGCACTTTGCTCTGGCGGTGGGGGAAGGGCTGCCTTCCAGAAGCTGCTCTGTGGGCGCGAGTGGGAATATCTTTCGTGGGGTACTCACGCTGTCTCTGCGATTTCAGGTCGTCCATGCTCATCCGCCGTCTGGAGTATTTCTCACTGGTCTACGCTGTGTGCTTTAGCTGGGCGGCTTGTGGGTTGCTGTGCTGGGTGCTGTGCTGGCGTTGGCACTGGCGCGGTGGTGGGACGCTGCCAGGAGCTCAAATCTGTGTTTTCAGAGGAGCTAAGTTGATTTTTCCTTCCTGGCCAGAATCCCTGTACTGTTAGAACTTACTCTGGCTGTCTTTCTAGGAGTAAAAGTTTCTATGGGGTGAGAAAACTACGGTGTTGGAGGGAGCGCAGCTAGTGCTCTGCAGCTCCTCCACTGTCTCCCCCGGCAGTCCACAAATATTCTTATTTCACAAAAACTTCCTGTAATTCTGTAGTTTATGGTGACCTGATACTTTTAAATTCTTAAAAAAACATATAAATGTTATATTGTTTTGCATTTCTCCATGAGTCTTTCATTCCCAGTAAATGAATAAATTTGTACATGCTTCATAGTTTATATTCTTTATTTTTACTTGGTTTTACCTACATATTTGTTAGTATAAAAAATACTAATAACACTGGTTTATAGGTGTGTGTATGTGTGTGTGTGTGTGTGTGTGCACATCTAATTCCATCATGTCAAAGTCAATGAACTCCAATAGTATGACATGCCAACTTAGTTATTTATAGTTGAAGTCTCTAGGCCAGCATGTTCCAATGTGACTGATTTATACTGCACAATTCAAAATTGTGGAATCTTCTTCGTTGAATTGTGAAGGAAATATATTTGGTTTCATTTCATTCTTGAGGAGTAGTGGGATTTTTTTTCACTTAATATGGTTAAAATGACTGGAAAAGAACTTAATCTTCAGTTACTATCAACTCTTTACAAATGCCATGAATTAATTTGTCACAGTCTCAACTGTACACGTGCTTGTTGTGATATTGTTCCCCTCATACTCATATTATGATGAAACACATCCTTATGATAATGCTTGATAGCTTCTTTTCCCTCTTTCCACATACTTCTCTGAAAACAGAAAAATAGGTGATAGGTAAATCTCAATACAAACTAGTCAAAATTACATAAAAACTCAATTAATCACACCAGCAAAGAGTATAGTATTTAAAATCATCATTTTAAGTGGAGTCTTGTTTTTAGGAAATATATAATTGGAAGTAGTCAATAGAAAATTTGTTGGTGCATTATCATTGCATGACCTTTCATAAGATAATTACTTTGAATCCTGAATGGATAATGACTTGGATTTCAAATTTTTTCAATTTAAGTTTTCTATTTAAGAATTTAGAAATAAATCAAAGCATTCTTTAAATGTACACTGTTAAAAAGTTGTCTAGGCTAAAAATATAATTTAAGAATATACTTATTTTTCTATCCCTACACTACTGCTTCACAACATACAAGATACAACCTACATCTATTTATTTTGTAATTTTACATTAATTTTATTCAATTGCCACATGAACAAACTGCAATTAATATGGTTACTTTTATTAAGAAAACCATTAGGATAATTACTTTACTATGTTGCTAAAGAATCATTTTAACTGATTTTCCAATTACAACTTTTTGAATTTTATATATAAGAAATAAAGGCCAGGCACCAGAGGCTCAAAATTATAATTTTAGGCATTCAGGTGACTGAGATCTGAGTATTAGGGTTCAAAACCAGCTCTTTCAGGAAAGTTCTTCACAGTAAAGTATCAACCAAAAAGCTGGAAGTAGAGCTGTGGCTCAAGTGGCATATCGTTCTGAAAGGAAAAAGCTAAGGGAGAGAGGCCCAAAGCTCTGAGTGCAAGCCCCTGTACTTCCACACAAACAAAATCAGAAAAAAATAAATATGAATTTATCTTATATTTTTCAGTTTGATTGTTTAATTGGTGGTGTTGGTGTTAAAATTCTTCTTTCATTCTCTTCTCAGTTTATATGATGCTGGAGATCAAACCAGATCTTTTCATACACAGGAGATTTCTCTGGTACTGTGATACCCACACACACACACACACACACACACACACACACACTCCTTGTGTTCTCCACTATATGACTTATGTAGCACACACACAAACACATATGTGCATTGCATTTTGATAATTATACTCAAATCTTAATCTTAATTATTGCATGTGTGTATATATACACAAAAATAATGATGTGAATTACAACCAAGAATTCATTAGAATCAATCAAATATATGATCAAATCCAGAAAGACTATTAATAAATTTAACATCCAAGATTAACAATAAAATTTGAGGCAATACATAGGGTACTTTTGAAAAAGAGGAAAAAAGATTTATTTTAAATGGTAATAGCTTGAGAGTGCTTATAATATCTTCTGTTGAAAATAATAACCAAGAAAAGTAAAACAAAGTGTTTTCTCTAAACATCAGTAAATCAAGAAAATAGGGTGTAATGCAGCACATAAAGAGCTCAAGGGTACTTATACATGAGAAGCATTACACAGAAAAGATGGAAACCATTACCTTATATAAGAATATACAGTCTGTAGGATCTTTTAAAATCATTAATCCATCACCTATAATGGGCATTAAATTCTAGTTTGTCTAGCATATACCTATTTTATAAGCATCAAAAATTAATACACCATAGACTGTTTATTCTCTGAATGACAGGTCATCAGCAGCAAAAGCTTTTGACATACTTCTCATTTTCAGAGACTGTTCACTTGAAATTTCTCCCATGAATCAGGATTGTAGCCCATTTAACTCAGCAGCTTCCAGTAAGTACAATGCATACTATCCATCTTTGCCATTTTTGTAGCTATAACTTCCACCCATGTGTGTTCATAATATGTGATGCATATTTATAAGTAGATGGGAATTCATATTGGGAATTTGCATTTTTTAGCTCCTTGTGCCTTTCTATTTCACATAAACACGTCCTCTAAAATTCACTGACATGAAAAAATCATACACTGTGTTGTGAACAAGCTAGTGACTATATGGTAAAGAAAGAATTTTTGTGATGTCAAGTAGTAATGATGAAGCACTGTAATGATTTCAATGTTTGGACATGCCACAAATAAACTCCTCTTCAATTTTAAATTCCCCAATCACTGTTATAAGATATCACTGAAAAGAAGTAGTGAAGATGGCAGACTTTTTAATAGTTGAAAATAGGTAAATAATGCTGAATACATACAAAGTATATTTCAAATATATACATCCAAGTAGAGGACCACTGACTCCCATTGATGCAGTTCACAAAAGGGAAAGCAATACTCCGAAGGTTTCAGTAACTTTTCCAATGTACCAAAAACTAAGTGAAAGAATCAAACTTTCACAGAAAAAACACATATGGTTTTGCCTAGAGTCTGCATTCTTACTATGTTATTTATTTCTCTAGGCACAGTAACATATTTTTTCCTAGAGAGTGTTATTAAATTAAGAAACATGAACTTAGTCATATATATGAATGAATATATTTACATATGTATATATATATATACACACACACACACACACACACACACACACAAACATATAAAGTCAAGTAGCAAATTACTGGAGTATAGTGGAGGCTTTTTGATATCAATGTATTCTAAACACATTTGATACCTCCTAGAACTCTATCCATTAGTTGGGTGAAAGTGTGAGGAACTAGAGAAATAGTATGCTTTTTATTGTCAATTCAAATTCTTTCATTAATTAAAAGATTAGAAATACATATTCCATAATTGATAAATTCTTTCATTTCTGTGAATATTGTACCCTGTTTCAAGGTAGAATCTACTTACATAAAAGAATGAGCATGACTTTGAAATAAGCTAATGTGGTCAATTAGAATCAAATTTATATAGAAACTGTAACTCAAAATTTGACAGGCTATAAAAAATAATGAAAATGCTCCAGATATGGAGATTTGATTAAAGACACAAATTTTGATTCCTGACTTCAAATCCCTGAGCAGACATTTAACACTATTATTTGTAAACCCAGTATATTGTAAATCCTGTGAATAATTTTGAACTATGTATTATTTTGAGTTAAAATTAATTTCATGTGTTACATTTATTCTATGAAAAAACCTATTTAGTAATAATGTAGTCTTAGCCCTACTAAGCTGTTATACATTTATTAATTTTCTGGCCTATAAGATTTTTCTTTACTATTTGCTTTATGTAAATAATATTTCTGAAGCTAAAGAAAAATTATTAGCCTTGTGAGTTGAATGAGAGACCTTACTCACGTCTTTTATGCCAGTAGAACAAAGTAGCTTCCACGAGATCAGGATAGGAAACAGGGAAAAGGAGGACTTTTGTCTGTGTTACAAAAAAAGTGCTTTGAGCTTTTAAACCTTGGTTGAAAAATCTGTTTTCTTCATCAGTTTTTGGCTTTTATATTACTTATACTTGATGACAATGCCAATAAATCTTGAAAGACTTGCAATGTCACCACAGGCAATTAGAAACACATGATTCTACTCTTATCAATGATGTACCTGCTTTGCAAGAGTTATGTGTGGCCATATTCCAGATAGGCAGATTTGATGTTTTGATGTCTGACTCTGTTTTTATGCTACTCACTCACTATTTTCTGATATTGCACAATGTGCTGGAAATCATATTTTAAAGAAGCTAAGACAAAATTATATAGTCTTAAATGATAACATGGCTCCTCAGTTACCAATGTATGTGAGAAGGAAGAATCATATTTCTCCCAAGAAGCAAACAAATATCTGTTATTTGAAATTACCTTGAGAGAAACTCATAAACTTTAAATATGGCTGGTACAAGCAAAATCTCAAAAGTATTTGATTACTTAAAAATTAATTTATTTATGTTTATTTATTCATTTTCAAATTTCCAAGTAAAATGGACTATACTTGTTAGAAATATAAACCTTTTTACAAAATCACCTCAAGTTAAATAAACCAGTTGTTGTTTGTATGGTTAAATCTATGTAGGATGTGAATGAGTAGGTTTGTATCATTATGCTATTGTCAGTTTTGCATATGAAAAAAGAAAGTTATTTATACTTGTATACATAAAGCAATCATGTTTTGATATTACCATTGTAAATACACACAAAATTATAAATACTATTTTAGCTTGCATTTTTTATACTTTTAGTAGTCAGAATACTGTAGGTTACAATAAAATTCTAAACAATCAATTATGTTAATGCTAATTGTTATTGTCTTATAAATAATTATTAGTTTAGAAGTATAACCATAAATATTAGACACACTGGTAGAAATATACGTAGTTTTAGTTGATAGAATACATAAGGTAATATTGAACATATTAGGACCAAGTTGACTTCATGTATTTGTTCAAGGGCATATACATACATGGAGTATCTTAAATATAATATAGAAGAAAAAGAATGAGATAAAAGAGTTTGGATGACATCTATAGACATTGTTACTTTGTTTACAGATGATGAGACTATTGCTTAGATACTGAAAAATATGTAATGAGCAATGTTTGGAGTATATTTTTCATTATCTATAAATTCAGTGTTTCTAATTTTCTCCCCTCCCCAGATGCTTTTTATTCTTTTTCTTTCATTTGTATCTTTTCTGTTTTTCATAGATGTTTTATTGTTATAAAGTTCATGTACAGAGGTTTTGCTGCTTCATAAGTTAAAGAATGATATTGTTCAAAGTGAAATGTACTACATTTCTATTTTTATAAATTTACTATACTTAGCTTATTTTAAATTTCAATAATTTTGTTTGTCCCAATCAAGTGTTTCCTATAGATTTTTAATTAAAATAGTAATAATACTTGTTTTCTATGCCAGTTATTGGGATGTAATTTTAAAGAAATTGAAAACCTGGTAATGTACTTGGAAGTATCCTTTACCTTTACCACCTTTACCACAGAAGTTCTAGCTGACAAGGAAGTGCCTGACCAAACTTCTTGTCCATACCAACTCCTAGGTTGAGACAATTTCCAAAAGTTTATGGGTAGATAGATTTTAAATACACAGTGCAAGTTTCCTTAGCCTTACCAAGCAGAGGAAAAGAATCCCTACCTAACAATATAAAAGTTTGAACTTTGAAATGCCAAGTCTCAGAAAACAAATGGCTATCAGGAATAACCAGAAACCTGTGTAATTGACAGATTTTAGGAGCATAACTTTGGGACTAGCAGAACCAAAGAAAAACAAAAAGCTGTAGGATTGGCTTCAGGGACTTTGAATTGACCATTGGACAAAGATTTTGAGAACATCCAATGTAGAGAAGTGAGAAATGTTGATATACAGAATAAACAAGAATAGAGGAATATCCATGAATATACTAGATATTTAGTTGACACAGAACTAGACAATATAGAAAGTACATGTTCTGAGAATAATGACTCAATTGAGGGTAAAGCAAAAGATTGTGGAAGCAATGTTTTTTGCCAGTTAACTTCACAAGAAACAGCCAAGAGTCTTTAAAGGAAAATTAAATAAAGTTTATTGAACAATTTGAAAATAAATATTCACATATTGTAGTATCAATTATAATGCATGCCAATATAAATATGTACAATAGAGTAGTGATATGGATTTAAATTCAAGTTTTCAGTGAATATACCTAATTTATGTTCTATGAAGACAGAATATTACTATGAAGGCTATGAAATAATCTATTAGATGGTTGGGTTTAAACAAGAAATACTGCATGAAATTCATTTAAAATATATGGGAAAATAGCCAAACATAAATTTCTTTATAAAACAAGATGGCTTAATAGTTATCATTTAGTCTATCACACTCAACTAATGAGTCAAAACAATTTTTTATTTTAATGACGAAACATGTATATATTCGCTCTCATTTCTTATGTACTCATGAAATCTCTTGGAATCATGGTTATATCAAATTTATTCCTAAATTTGACTTTAAACTGTCATCATATAGATCATTAACTCGGATAATGGTGGCCTGTAGCTATACAATTTGCTTATGGAACACATGTTTTGAGAAAAAATAGTAAAACTATTTCTTTTTTCCCCCCAGTATATTTCTGTATTTTTCAATACAAAATGATAAGTGATGTGTGTGTGTGTGTGTGTCTTTATGTGCTCCTATAGGAGTTTGAACTCAGAGATTGGGACATGTTTCTCAGTTCTTTCACTCAAGGCTAATAGTCTACCACAGGAGGCAGAGCTCCATTCAGTTATTTGGTGCTTAGTTAGAAAAAAAGAGTCTCATGGTGGATTTTCCTGCTCCAGTTTACTTTGAGCTACAATTCTCAGATCTCATACTGTTGAGTAGCAAGCATAACTAAAGTCAGCCACCAATGCCCTGGCAGATTAAATGCTTGAAATTAATGTTCAAAATTGTTAAATTCTTAGTGAAAATTAACATACATATATAAACATAAACTTGTTAGGAGGAATTGTCAACTAGTTGGGTAGCCTGTATCACATGATTGCAATCCCAACTACTTGTGATAAGGAGGATGTGATTGAGATTAGAGAAACAGAAGACCCTATGGGAAACACAGTTAAAGCAAAAAGGGCTGGGCCGTAGCTTAGGTGGTTAGAGTGCCTGGTTGTCTGGCAAATATTATGCCCTAAATTCAAACTCTAGGACTGTTGAAATAAAGAAAATTGTCTTTTCCCTCATGTTTTATTTTGAAATATTAAAAAAGTTCTACATGACAGACATAAGCTCTTTAAAATACATTCTCAAATAAAATGTAATTCATGTGACTAAGTATGCAACAATGTTTTTATCTATTGGTGTAAAGAAGAATGTTGATATTGGACTTGAGTTAAGAACTATCAACCCCTCAACATAGGGTGAGTAGGTATCTGGGCTATAGAAGCAGCCTACCCAGGAATCCTTCCTGTTTCTGTGGCTTCTGGAAAGTTAGTTGTAAGGTAAAGGAAGTTAGAACAGCATATTGAAGAAATCTGGGGAACTGGGAGTGGCCGAGAGAGAGAAAGAAAAAGCGAGAGAAAAAAGAGGTAGAAAGTCAAGGAAGGAAGAGAAACAAGAGGGAAAGAAGGAAGGAAGGAAGGGAAGAAGGGTGGGAGGGAGAGAGGGAGGAAGGGAGGGAGGAAGGAAGGATGGAAGGAAGGAAGGAAGGAAGGAAGGAAGGAAGGAAGGAAGGAAGGAAGGAAGGAAGGAAAAGTTGAGAAGGTTTGTCTTTTCCATAGTATTGAAACTTATACATATTTGAGAAAATACCCAAAACTAGGGAAGGAGGAAATACCCACTGAAAGGAATACAGAAAGCCCGCCCTAAACACACTCAAGGCAGGAATCATTCAGGCTCCAAGCTTTCTGGTAAAACCACATAGTTGAGAGAATACTGGAATGGACTTTCCTGTGAGCATTGTTTCAGCTGTGAATAAAACAAAATCATAAAAATAAGCAAGATCATATTGATATGAGCTACAGAGGTTAGTTACGTAAAGCAAACACTTATTATTTTTACATAATACAATTATGTGCAAAGAAAAATTGTAAAATGGAAAAAGTGTTAGGTTTAGATAATGTAACTATGGAATTACTGGTACAAAATTAATTGCCTGGTTTAAGGTGCCAAGGAATTATTCTTTCAAAAGGTAGAAACGTTACCAACACAAATATTTCAATTGATTAAGAAAGGAAAATAAAAAACCTCCAGTGTGGGGATCCACAAAAACTCTGAAATCTTGGATATTACTGTTATAATTTGAATTTTAACATGAAATAAAAACTACTGAAACTACATGAATCTGATCAAATAATAAAGAAAAGAAGTCTAGCAATGAACTCTTTTGTACGAATGTGTTATGACAAAAGTGTCATTGTGTAATGCTAAAGAAAGAAAAGTGTTTTTAATAACAGAGAATTGGACAATTTTCCATTCAAATATGAATAGAATTTAGATTTCTTCTTCTCATTATGCCTGGTGGTAGATCTATCAGTTCTAAAGCAAAGTACATCAATATGTGAAAGAGAAGACAGTGAAACTTGGAGAAGAATTTATTAGATTATGTGTGTGTGTGTATGTGTGTGTGTGTGTGTGTGTGTGTGTGTGTGTGTGTGTGTGTAATCTGAGGCCAGGTACAGTTGGCTCATACCAGTAATGTTGGCTACTCAGAAGGCAAAGATCTGAGGACTTTGGTTCAACACTAGCTAGGGCAGGATACACTGTGAGACTCATATCTACAATTAATCAGCAAAAAGCCCAGAACAGATACACCCCCCCATACATTCATACCTCTCTCTCTCTCTCTCTCTCCCTCCCCCCAACACACACCACACACACACACACACTAACATCTAATTAGATAGGCAAAATATGTATGTATTATAGAGGAGTTTACCTGCCCTTGTGAAGAGCTGCAGTGGAGAGTGGTAATGAAAAGAGAAGTGACATTCTGTCAGTTTTGTTTTAATATCTCCTAAGATAATTTTCTCATCTCTAATCAACATTAGTCACTGATGACTATATGAACATTGCATGTGTGGGGTGGCATTTATTAACTCGCTCAGCTCTTAAAATCTTCTCATAATATTTAGTAACAGGGAACAGAATCAATGCTAATAAGTACAACTAAGATAAGAAAATGAGCCATTTGATTTCCAAGGAACATTCCTTGTTCTACTTTTTATTATTTTAGGTATTTATGTTATTTGAACCTTTGCATTTATAATTTCAAAGATATTTTATTATTCTCCATCGATCATTTTAAAACCTTCAACAAATATTTACTATTTGCTAGAATTGCTCTTGCTATTAGAAATAGAAATAAGGAAGGATCATTCTTTTGAAACAAAGTTCCAGTAAAAGCAGAATTGTGAAAAGGAGAGAAACAAGCCTGCCATGAAGATGGTAGTTTTTATAGCCAGTTGAATATTCTTCCTTGGTAAATTCTTCATTCTCTTATTTTCTATTTTTTTCCCTCCACACTTCCAAAACAACTACAATTCATTTAAGTGTAAATTACACATTAAAATAGACTTGTATTTTCCTCATAGATCATCAGGTTATCTGATCTTTTACCAAGTGAAAGCTCAACACCGTTTTTGGCATGAAAGTCCTTGAGAGTATTTTTATAGCAAAATTTCCCAGCACTTAGAAACTTTATATTAATTTGAAAATTAATCCTTCAGCCAATTATGCTTGCTTTTCTTAAGAAAGTCCTAAATTCTCAGAGATAATTCATCATCAATAATTGATTCTGATTTCAAATGTTTCATGAACCTCATATGAAAAATAATTTTGTCAACAAAAACAATTTCTCTGCAGGGGATTTTTAATAGAATTAGGTCACAATTACAAAAATAGGAACTTTCATAAAAATATGTAACTCTGTTTTATAAAACTTCTTCATTTCTTACAGTAAATTGTTAGATGAAACAGGTACTTTGGAAACCATGAAAAGGCAATGCAGCTTTTCTCTCCCTTCTCTCCCTTCTCTCTGGCTTAGCCATGTATCATATTGACCACAGACCAGCAGTTTGGTAATTAACTCTCTCTCCTGCCTGAAGAAAAAAAAAAGACAATGCAATACAGATACACTGGAAATTAGGTATGTTATATTTATTACAGGATGTATTCTCTCTCTGTTTTTTTTGAAAATTATATTTCCATCCACTGTTATTATTGTGAAACAGAGAAGTTAACTGGAAGAAGACAAAATTTTAGATTCTATCTTTAGCCAAATCAGTCCTAAGTTCACATTTGTTCTAAGTGTTTATTCTGAAAAATAAGGTTCCCAAAACAGTGAATTAGAAGTAATCATGCAAACATTTTATATTTATTTATATTTTTCAAAGAGCAATATAGTAATAAAATTCTTAATATTTAAAGCAAATTCTATTTCCTTTAAAAAAGAATACCCACCAGTTATAAAAGAGAATGAAAACACAGTTCAGCATTTTTTAAAATTCCAGAATCATTTTAATCTGAGCTCAAGTCCTGTAGTATGTTTGAAAATTTAGCAATTTAAAATTCAGAATTCAGAATAACACTGCAAAAGAGTCTTCCCTATTGTTTCAACATTAGTGTTTCATATTTTACTTTATATTCTTAAATTTAAACCTGATCATCAATCACTTTAAGAAACATAATTTGGCTAAACATCGGACCAACATTCTTGCATTATATTCCTACTCACTAGTATTCATTATTATTGACTCAGAAACGCAAGTCTAACACAGCTCCCATGATGGATAGTATTAAAATACGCAGTTCATTTGGGCTTACTGACTTTTTTAAGGATTGAGAAAGCCCTAAAACATTTCGTATAATAAGCAATTTAATTTAAGCAAGCACCTGCATAAATGCTATGGTTTGAAAACATGTTACATATTGTTAAGAGACATTGTTTCCTGTAACAGCATCCTTGTTTGGCTAAAAATAGAGATGAAACTCAGATTCATTTAGAAATCATCAGTATAACTTTTATTTACTCTCAGTGCTTAAATGATATGCCAAGTTATATAATTAGCAGATACTCCTTCCTATTTGAAAACATTTGAATTACACTTGAAATTATTTTCCAAAAGAACATTTAAAGAAATTTCTAGAGAAAGGTAAAAAAAGGTGAATTATTTCTTTTCCTTATTGTTAAAATGATGTTTACAGTTTCATAAGTAAGACAGGGAGTACATTTCTTATAAAAATTGGTACCTCCTCCCTCATATTTCCCCTGCCTCTCCATTTACTTCTCCCCCCGGCCATAACTTGAATAGTTGGCTTACACCTTATAGTTTTCTACGTATTGTATTAGTTTGTCTTTTCATTCTTTTTCTCTTCATTCTGGTATTCCCTTTCCCTTCCTTAGTTCCGATACACATACACACACACACACACACACACACACACACACACACACACACATATTATCTAGGGTACTAAAATCAGTTACAGTGATATCAAGGGTAAAACCACCGGAAAGAAAGATAAAAGAAAAAGGGCAAAATTTCACATGGTATTTTGAAAATAAAAAGAACAATAATAAACCACTTGTTTCCATAACTTGGAGTTCATTTCACTAAGCATCATCTTTTGTGTTGATTTGGATATAGCTATTGAGTTATTGTAATCTTCTTCTAAAACTATCCCAGATATGTACTAATTATTCCCAATAAGGGAAACCATAGTGTCTATGTTTCTTTGGGTCTGGCTCACTTCACTTCGAAGGATTTTTTCCAACTCCTTCCATTTCCTTAGGAATGGGGCAATGCCATTCTTTCTGTTAGAGGCACTGAATTCCATTGTGTAGATTTAGCATATTTTCTTGATCCACTCATCTACTGAGAGGCATCTGGGTTGGTTCCATATTTTAGCAAGGACAAATTGTGCTGCGATGAGCATAGTTGTGCTGAAATGTTTTGGATAGATGGCCAAAAGTGGGGCTACTGGGTCATAGGAGAGCTCTGTATTTGCCTTTTGAGCAATTATATCTAAATATACTATCTATATTTGTCAGCCTATATATGCATTATGCTTTCATTTATAATTATTTTGAAATTTCTGTTATATCAAATATTATCTGCATCATTTTTGTTCTCTAGTCTGTCTGAGTACATTTTTAAGCAAAACCCCCTAATTACTCTTAATTATTTCTTTATATACCTATATTGTCACACCCTATAGACATAACATGTATATGGATGGACCCTCTCTTGATTTACTCCTATTTAAACCTTGTAATCTAGCTTATCACAAATATTTTGTCTGACTTGCTTGCCTATTGCATTTCATTCATTCATCTTGTTACAATGTCATTATGATTCATTTTATCAAATAAGCTAATTGGTGTGCTGCCATTTTGTTAGTTCTTATCATTTTATAGGAAAATTAACAAAGTAATGAAAGTATAATTCATATTACCAGGACTATCAATAATTGTCAGAGCCACTTTGTAGTCACAGTCAGTACAGATCTAAATATTTCCAAGTTTTAAAACAATGTATCAGTATAGACATAGCTATATACCCTGTCACCCATTCCCCTGTTCACCTCCATTACCAGATAAGACTTACAGAAGCCTGGGATAGCTTTATTCTGGTAGATCTCAAGAGGGCAATACTGAAAGCAATCCAAGATTCCAAAACCAGTATGATACTGCCAACACTGTCCAGCGATGTCTGAGAGGTTTGCCCTTCTGTCTCTCTGAATACACCTTTTTTTTTCTTTCTCCCTTTTGGATTTCCAGGTCGATAAAGTCTTTCACTTTAAACCATTGAGCAACAAATATTTAAGCAATTATTTATCAGATTCGGCTTTCGAGATTCAAACCAATCAACCAAATTCCCAAGGAAGCAGATATGCTTTTTCTTATTTTCTGGCACACAAAAACACAAACTATACATTGAGATCCACATTCTTTTAACAAAAGAACCTGGTTCAACTTAAACATGCCTTTCTGTTTTTGTTTTTTTTTTTTAACTTGTACTAAAAAATATTCCGAAAATCAAAAAAGCATGGACAAAAAGAAGAAAAGGTTGGTTCATTGTTCGATATTTCTGAAAGGTAGTGACTTCAGCCATGACTGAGTAGTCTTTCACTGCCAGCATCTAGGGCATAAGTTAATTTAACTTAAAAAACAATAATGAACATAAAAGCTTGATTGCAAAATAGAACTATAACCTGGACTTTTAGCATAGCAAATGCCTGTGCTATGTCTTCTGTTATGTATTCCAATTCATATATAGATAGCTCATCAGATCTATCTATCTGTCTGTCTGTCTATCTGTCTGTCTGTCTGTCTGTCTGTCTGTCTGTCTATCTATCTATCTATCTATCTATTGCCAAGCCTGGGGCATGAACTCAGGGCCTGGGCATTGTCCCCTGAGCTTCTTTTGTTCAAAGCTAGCACTCACTATCAAATGAGCCACAGCATCACTTCCTGCTTTCTTCTGTCTATATGCGTGCTAAGAAATTGAATCCAGGCTTCAGGTGTGCTAAGCAAGCACTGTAGCACAAGCCACCTTCCCAGCCCAGTTTTATAGGTTCTAATATCTGGATATGTAACTCTTGATTGGTCTGTCCATGTTTTGGAGTCATCTTAACCACAGGTAATATGCTGTCTGCTAAGCACAATACTGATTTTACTAACACTTAACTATTTTTAAACGACAAAAAGTGTAGGAAAGTATCTCCATTGATTAAGATCACAGCTGTCCTTTTCAGCACATTTGTCAAACAAATTTCCAAGGAGACTAGAGGAAATAGTCTTTTGACTTTCTGATAGCAAGTATATGACTATCAATTTGGCAACAAAATCTGGTAAATTGTTCTACCCTCCTAATCAAAAATATGCCTCAATTTGTGAAAATGCATACCAGTAAGAAAAGCTCCTGATAGCTATAAAAAGACAAAAGACCATAAAATGAAATGCATAATAAAAAGAACTGTGTAGCCATTGTAACACACCAGCAGGAGTTGTTCTGTGGATTTACTGTAGCAATGGTTGCTCATCAAATTTTTTAGAAGTGACTTGTCTGCTAACAGTGAAGATGAAACTAGCAGAATCAGTTGTTGTAAGCAGAGGTAAAATGATTAAAAATCTAGCAAAATTCAGTTGGTCATGTCAGAGTTAAAAATATGTAGCAATCAAGAAAAATAAAATTATCAACTGATGGGTCAGGCAATTTTCAGAATTCCATTTTTTCACTTGTTTAAAAAAATCCACATTTCTTCCTCAATCATTTAAGTGGAGACTAGTTTTGGCAACCCCTCTTCTACTCTTTCATGTTTTTATCATGCATGCATCTAGCTCTCTAGATCTATATCTACACATGTGATATTTTATAAGAACCCATGGGAATTCCCCCATGGGAATTTCTTCAGCGTGCTAAAAGTTACCATCTTGCATCAGTAAATCACCATAAATGACTTGGTGGCTCTGATTAAATGCCAGCGTAACCATGCAGGCTGCTGCTGTCTCTACGAGAGGAGCATTGCTTCCCATTTCATTGCACCTTAAAATGGGTTCTAATTTATTTTATTTCTCTCTTTGCAACACTTTTTTAGGACTTTATAGGCAATATCTTTTACTTACTGTGGTTTACACAAATTAGCAGTTTGCATCCTTTTTTACTATTCATTTCTGTTTGTGGATCCAATAGCCACAACATTATCTTTTCACAGAGCCTAGTATAATGCAAAAAATTAGTGTTCATGTTTTTATACTTAAGGACTAGAAAAAAATACCTGTTTTTTGTTTCAATGGATTAATTTCAGACTTAGTTGTCTATATATTAAAATCTATCTAAATCCAAGTCAATCATTTGTTGTCCTAGCCATGTACTGATAGTTTAGTAAATAAATTTGGGTACCTCTAGTTTATGTCTGAACTGTTAGTGATTCATGAGGCAGAGATCTATATAGGTCTTGGTCTTAGTCCAGCCTGGACAAAAAAATCTGTGAGCCTGTGAGCTTCTTATCTCAAATTAACCTCCTAAAAGGCTAGAATAGAGTTGTAGCTCAGGAGGTTCAACAGCAACTGTGAGCAAAAACTAAAGCAGGAACACAAAGTTCTAAGTTCAACACCTGTGGATAGCAAGATAATAATAATGAGCAGATTAATATAATAAATTGAATAATTTTTTCATTACACTTGTTTATATTTTATATACTGCCTATACTAGCATTTATAGTGGCCCTCTCCTTGTAATATATCTTATGTATGGATAAAACACACAACAAAATTGAACCAGAATAGTCATATAAGATGGAATAGCAAAGGAATCAGAAAAGCAGGAAACAAGGAGTTAAAAGTATGAAATGAATTTTTAGAAACCAAACAAATCATTCATTGCCTGAAAAGTGTCGACATGTATCAAGCCTTTGCATTTTGCAAATTTGAAGGGTTTATCTATGTTGATATTTTTATCACATATTCTATTTAAAGTTTTGAATTATTTTTAAAAGTTCTTAAATTTAAAAATGATGTTTATTAACATTCTGTCCTACTTCCTTTCATAATCTGGTCTGTAGTTCAGGAAAGAAAAATGTAAGTAGCTATCTTGCCTCTGCAGCTTGAGTATTATTGACCTCGTCTGATATGAGAAGGATGACAGAAGAGAAGACACGCTTTTCAGTGGCTACAGCTGATTATATTCAGTGAACGCAACATTTAAGGATCATCTGTAATCACATTTGTGTTAGGTTTCATACTCTGCTTAGCAAAGCTTTTGGACCCTTAGAGCCTTTGGAGTTTAAGAAGGAACTGATCATCGAGTAATGTGCTTGTCAATCAAAGAAAAAATGGATCAGATGAAGTCTTGGACAGAAATGCAAATATAAGTAGAAAATTATTCAATTTCTGAATTTTTAACTAACAAGGATCTTAACCAATAATGAGACATGTGATAAGGAACTGGAGACCTGACACTCTCTCTGCAGTATATTCTTCTTTCTAACCACAGATTGCTTTTCATCATTTATATAAATAATACATTACTCTCTTATTTTTGGATAGTATTCTGAATAGGTTCTACCAAGAGAAAATCATACACAGCAAAAATTACTGTAATTCCACAAAATCTCTGCCCCAAATCTTGAGATCTTGGAATCTGTGAATGTGTTCAGTTTATTTATGCTTTTTCCCTTCTGAAAAGATGGAGTTTTGTTTAAATCTGAATATGTTCTGCCCCTTTTTCTTTTTTCTTTCTTTTTTAAGTTTTTGGCTTTTTTGTTGGAAACGGTGTCTCACTGTCTTTTTAAGACTGGTAAGGGACTTTCCATGTAGTGTGGAACTCCCATTCTTCTTCATCAAGAGATGATTGATACTGTAACATACAATATTCTGTCTATATATGGATTAGTCAGAAAAGACACAGATTATCATCAATAAATTTGCTAAGCTGTTCGCATATTGAAATGATGACTTCATCAAATTTAAAGAGAAAAATGCATTAAATATAAGAAACATTATGAGGCAGGGTGGAACATGGCTCAAATATTAGAGTACCTGCCTAGCTAGTGGTATGTGGGGCCAGGAGTTCACATCCCCAGTACTACCCTATGGGGACGGGGGAAGGGAAAGAAAGAACATAACACACAAGACTAGAACTCTATTTCAATATATCTTACCATAAGTAGGATGCATATTGACTATGTCACCAAAGCTAAAGACTAATATGAAAGTAGTATTTTGCTTATATAATTTCAATAATCTCAAAGAAACAGACAATTTCCCCAGTTCTTATCTCATGTTTATTTAATATTTTGATTCTGCTACAATATACATTTTCTAATACTTAGCTGTGAAGTCTAGAATATGTATTTTGCTTTTATTCAAAAAGAATTTGCTCAACAATTGTCAGTGAAACATTTCCCCTGCAGTGTTAGGGTAAATGGTTTATAAACCTGCACACGTATCACACATGACAGAGACATTTATAAAACACATGTATAAAATTATTAGAAGGCCCTCCTTAGGTATAAAAAATGTAATAATAGTACATAAATGTAATAGGGAAGAAATAAAGCAAAAAGCAGCATATGAAGCGCTTGGCAACTTTTCCATAAATACCTTTTTGTCCTCTTCATTGTTAAGTTCACATTACTGATTGAAAGAATCCCCTCTTTTTTTATTTTTCTTTTCTTTTTTATCCATCATTAATGAGATTTGAACTGTATTCTATACACTTGCTAGTCAAGCAATCTTCTGTCTGTATCATGTCTCAATCAGCATCTGTCTTCCTGATACTTTATGTCCATTTTTAATCTGGCTCCGTAGTAAACAAAAAATGGTTAATATGTCTTTGTCAGCCTATTAGAAAAGTGAATAGTTTGAGAAACAAATACATCCAATTAATATTAGCTTTCTTTACAGTGTATGCCACATCTATATCATTAGCTAATTTGTTTTTAATTCAGAATGTGAAGAAGCAATGTACGGTAAAGCAGAGGAAACATAGAAAAGTTGGAAGGAGAGAGTCATTGTATTCAGTGCATACATATGAAAATGGAACCATTATGAATGTATTTGGAAAATGAGGAAGAGTGATAGAAGTGGTAACATTGAACAAGATGCTGTGTATTTATATAAACTGATTGGTTAAATTGATTCTCCTTTGTAAAATTACTTAAATTACTACTACTACTACTACCACTACTACTACTTATAATAAAAAACTATTCAAGCAGCCAGGTGCTGGTGGCTCACTCCTGTAATCCTAGATACTCAGAAGACTGAGAATTGAAGACTGCAGTTTGAGACCAACGCAGGCAAAAAAGACCATGTGAGACTCTTATCTCCAATAAACTACTCAAAATCTGGAAGTGGTGTTGTGACTCAAGTGGTAGAGTGATAACCTTGAACACAATGAGGTTTACGAATAGCATTCAGGTCCTGAGTTCAAGCCCCTCAACCAAGAACTTAAAAAAAAAAACACCATTTTTTAAAGCTAGTAACAAAATATAGAAATGAGCACTAAAAAGACTAATCATAGAGTTACCGTTTGAACCACCAATTCTACTCCTGGGTTTTTCCAGTAGAACACAAACAAGGCCACACTAAAGTTACCAGCACAGTCATGTTCATTGGAGTATTATTTACCAGAGAAAAGATATGGAATCAACCCAGATGCACTTCAGTAGACAAATGAAGAAAATGTGGTGTATATGTTCAGTGGATTTCTACTCGTCCATGAGAAAGAAATACTATTTGTACAGAAGTGGAAAGATGTGGGAAAAAATGTGTGTGTGTGTGTAATATATATATATGTACATATGTACATAATATATATATATATATATATATATATATATATATATACAGTGAAGTAAGCCAGACCTAGAGAAACATAGGTTGCATGGTTTCTCTCATTTGTGGAAACCACTATGTGCCTATAAAATTGCAATTAGGATGGT
The DNA here is from genome assembly GCF_023159225.1 of Perognathus longimembris pacificus. NCBI lineage: Eukaryota > Metazoa > Chordata > Mammalia > Rodentia > Heteromyidae > Perognathus > Perognathus longimembris. Next base: position 15,552,782 of record NC_063182.1, on the reverse strand, counting down.
TAAAAAACAATAATACACGAGGATATGATAAGTTATTTAGGTGTCTCATCATTCATACACAGTTAGACAAAGGTAGGATATTCTTAGCAGAGGAACACAGAGGTTCAATAGCTATGTACTTCTGAACATATAAAATCATATATATCAAAATGAACTTCACCAAATGGAAAAAAGAGGTTTTGATTTTTTTGTTTCTCTTTTAGTTTTCTTCCTTTCTGTCTTGTTTGTTCCTTTATCTGTCTTTAGGAAGTTAAGTGGAAGTACAGAAATGATGAGAGAAAGGGTTAACAAATGCAGAATTTATACTTACTAGACACAATGATGAAAATGAACTATATAACTTCTGGGTAGAGACAGGAAGGAAAAGCTGGGAAAGGGAGAGGAAAAGAGTGACATTGAACAAAAATAAATGTACTCATTACCTAACAAATAACTGTAAACCCTTGGTACATCACAATCAGAATAACATGGAAAAAAATGTAGCTAGACACCGTGCTGTAAACCTGTAAGCACAGCTACTTGGTGACCTGGCAACTTCAGTGAATAGCAAATCCTCTGTATATCCACAGAAAGATAATAGAAACATTTAAAATACAGAGAGGGAGATTTTTGCATCCCAGAATACTTAATTCTGCACTAGAAAAGATTACCTGAGAAAAAGGGAAACTAAGGGTATGTTCATTCAGGCTTTTCTTCTGTTCTATATTGCAGATTCGCTACAAAGAGTGGTTTAAAATGCAACATGTTAAAATGCACTTGGTTATTATTAACTTATTATCTATTATTTCCAGAGCGTTTGTTGCAGTCTATTGAAAAAGCTGAAGTTCTGATGGTGGGCCAGCATATGATAAGTTTTGATATTATTGCCTATGAACAGTTTGATATTTCATTTGCTTGATCTAATTTAAATATTATTATTTTGCAAGCCTCTAAAATGAAAATTTTCATTTCCATTACTTTCAACAACACATTACATGAAAATTACATACCAAGAAATACAAAATATTTATTTTAAATAATTCCACTAATATATACAGTATATTTTGCATACCTACAGAATGTTCAGCTTGCAATTTTCAATGCTGAAGCTATTAAATGTTGGAACAAATCTGTTTTTCAAATATGATCTTTCAACAATGTTTAAATCATTTACAATATGTTATCAAAGAAAAATGTTTACTCTTATGATGCAAATGATTCAGTTTCTTGAAAAACTGTGCACATTCCTCTAAAAGGTAACTCCATTTCTTAACTAATAGAAATGCAAATACAAGTTTAAAAGTACCACTTTGTTATGTAAATATGTTTTAAGAAATATATTCATCAACTAGATTTCTTTCTTCAGATCCTATGAAGAGAGCATTATTATGGTAATCTATTATTAATTTATCATTATAGTCATTTATAGCATTCTATTTTTCTACTCAGGTAAAATGATGGAAACTATTCTTCACTCACTCTACAAGGTCAAGACTATATTATATTTGCAGCAATTAAAGACTAAACTATGTACTGAATTATTAAGGTTATGCATAAAAATATAACTTTCCCATGGAATTCTATGGTGGAGATATTGGCTTCATTGTTTAATAGTGGCAATAAAATATACTGGTGATTTTTGTTCTACCATGTAAATAAATTTATTGAATTCATTGAATTGAAATCATATTGAATGATTAAATTTTTCAATGTTAAATATACAGATGTGTCTCTTCAAGGTCACAACTTTGTTGTGAGAATAGATTCCTGTGACAAAACTATCTGTAGGCAAGAACTCTAAACAGGGGTGGAGACATGCAGAAATAAGTAGTAAAATTTTCTTGTCACAGGACATAACGCAATACATTTAATTAGTTTTCGTTTCGAAAATTTTACAAAACGAGTTTATCTTTCTCCTGTACAGGATTATTTTACGTGTGTGTGTGTGTGTGTGTGTGCGTGTGCGTGTGTGTGTGTGTGTATAACACCAGCTCTGTAAGTGGGCCTCAAACCCATGACAATAAAGTTGCCAGTACTCAGTCAATTGGGCTGTCTTCATTTTGCTGTGCACCATGTCTGTTCACCACCACCAGGATTATGAAGAACAGCATTGGGCCTCAGTAGGGCTGGGTTTTTAAGGCAAACATCACGTGTACCACACACAGGTGATCAGGTAAGTTAGACAAAGCAAGCAAGTAGACATAGAGAAGCAGATTGGCAGTTAATTATCACAAATAGTAATTAAGCAAGGAAAATACTCTCTGTTCAATTTTTATTTATGAGTGTGACTGGTATTTACTGCATACCCATTTACCTTCTTTATATACCTTAAATCTATCTATCTCTGGAATTTCCTATAAACTAAAACATGCAAATTGAGTAATAATTATACTCGATCTTTCTCCTTTCGTTTGCACAGGTAAAGCAACTCTAGGGTAAGCTGCTTTCAACTTACTTGGGATGGCTCAGCCTCTTAGCTAGGACTAAAGGTGAATTTCTTGGTTTGTATCTCTCTCTCCCTCTCTCTCTCTCTCTCTCTCTCTCTCTCTCTCTCTCTCTCTCTCTCTCTCTCTCTCTCTCTCTCTGTGTGTGTGTGTGTGTGTCTCTGTCTCTATATATAATGTAAATAATCACATATATATCAAAATGTAAATAATTACATAAATACTGACAAATATGATCCTCCTGCCAGATAAAATTCAGAAACTTGATCTACATAAAGCAAGCCTAAGTCAATATAATTTTCTTAAGTTATCTCACATGTAACACTTTCTTCAAAACCATGTCAATAGGGCTGGGGATATAGCCTAGTGGCAAGAGTGCCTGCCTCGGATACACGAGGCCCTAGGTTCGATTCCCCAGCACCACATATACAGAAAACGGCCAGAAGCGGCGCTGTGGCTCAAGTGGCAGAGTGCTAGCCTTGAGCGGGAAGAAGCCAGGGACAGTGCTCAGGCCCTGAGTCCAAGCCCCAGGACTGGCCAAAAAAAAAAAAAAAACCATGTCAATAGGACTGCATATGCTTATGTAGACACATATGTGCCCATGATTGAACAACCAACAAACAATAGCCTTTCTCTTACCTACACGGAGATAATGTTTATATTTTGTATTCTTAATACATAAATAAACAGTATTGAAAGGATATTTCCTTTGTAATTCTTGAGCCTCATATAGCTTTCTGCTTTGATTTTACATGTTTATATATGAAACTTTCTGAGAATATGACTTTGAAACTTCCTTAGAGGACTTGACAAAGTACCATACCAAACATTAACCTAATAACTTGGAATTTTTTCATGCTTTGTGAGTATATCTATGAAATGCTAATCTTTATTGTAAGTTTTGTTCCAAGCAAAGCACTGTTGTAAGTCATTGGAATAAGACTGTGAGTGGTGTTATTTTTGTTCTTAATGTTCTAAAAGAGTTGATGAATACTATAGGAGATTTAAATATACAAGGCATTGAACTTCAAAAGTACTTCCCTCTTGATGAAGAAAGTTTTCTCCATCTTGCTCTTTGAAACTACTAAGCATTAAAACTCTATTAAAATATTTTATTACTTGTGAATATCCATTTAGGTGTGTGTGTGTGTGTGTGTGTGTGTGTATGTGTGTGTATGATAGAGAGAGAGAATTTTACCTTTATTATGTTTCATAATTTTTCTTGAGATATTAATGAAAAGAGAATTGTGCCAATTAGGTTGTAAGCTTGTAGCTGTAAGAAGTAGAGGAAGGGGATATATTCCTTGCAGGTATGTTATAAAGGATGAAGTTTGTGTTTTGTAATCCTTCCTTTTTAGAAGCCTCTGTTTCTGGACTACAATTTTCTACATCCATCTCATTTAACTTTACTTATGTAGGTTTCTGAAAGGACCTTGAATTTCCTACTTACTTTTTCACAGTATGACTTATTAAAGGGAGTTCGGAGTATTTATTTGTTTCCTTCTATGTGACAATCAACAAAAGACTACACCTGAGTCATTTTATTGCTCATTGAAAGCTAAATGTAGTTGGAGTGGAATGTTTATTTCATCTTAGGTGTGGTAAGATCTGCGATTATACCACAGATTAGGCTCAGAATAAATCATTTCTTCAGAGCATGGCATTTAGTTAAGAATGATATAATGCTATATGTTCAAATGGTCCTTCTTGGTACAAGATTTACACAGAGGTTTTCTTCAATATTTACTAACTACCTAAAAGAAACTTCTGAAGGTAGAGGTCACAAAAGTGTGAGGATTCTTTTAAGATTAGGTTCTCCTTGAGCTTTTATCTCACAAAAGTAAATAGCCTCTAGAAATCCAATAGCAATTCAGGTTTTTCTTCTTAGCTCCAGATTCTAGCAGTAGTTTCTGCTAATAACTTCTAGCTCTATCAAGGTTTGATTTCTGGAATTCATTTAATGCTCCAATTTGAAGGGAGCCAGTGTTTGCTGGGGACTCCACTGCTATGTCAGAAATAAAGAGAATTTTTAAAGTGCATTTATGTTTATTTGAATTTGGCATGGAATAAAGATTGTAAGCACTGAATAGGATAGATGGTAAATTGATAACTTAGTACTTTTAGAAAGTTTTAGTTATTATTTTAATATGTTTAATAGATATGAGGATCTTCAGGTCATGGATAGTGATGATGATGATGATGATGATGATGCTAATGATGATGATGAAATTTTGTAGTCTGTGTCTTTCCAGGAATCAGTCTATCACCATGAAATTTATTGACACAGAGTAGTTCATAATATCCATTTTTAGTTTTATGTAAACATTCTAAAAACAGAGAGATTACCAATACATACTTAGGCATACGGTTTATTCCCTTGTGGACAGTACCACCCTTTTCATCCCTCTCTCCCAGTTTTTCCATATCATCCCACCCACAAGCTGTATAGTTCCTTCTCAACATCATGTCTATGAATACTATTGCTACATTTATTTACCTTTCCTCCCAGTTCTGTGTCTCCCCTTACAGTTCCAAAGACATGTAGACAAAGAAACAATACACAATTTAAAAAAAAACAGCAAAAGGCCCTCCTGTACCACTTCTTGGGGTTAGTTCATTTAGAATAATGTTATTTTGTATGGTCATTTATGCACATAGTTATTGTGCCTTTTGTTCCTCTCCTAAGAGTATATTCCTTTGGCCTCACTGTTAATGAATGCATAGAGGATTTTGTAAGTTATTATGTCCCCATGTATTTTAGAGCTATCTTCTGCATATGAGAGAAAACATAAGCTATTTGTCTCTCTGAGACTGACTTACTACACTTAACATGCTTTGTCCTAAGTCTATCCATTTTTCTGCAAATGACATAGTATTAGTCCTTTTCATGGCAGTGTAAAATTCCATTTGGTATACTTACCAAAATTTTTGGATCCATTCGTCGATTGTAGGGGCATCTGTTTCCACAACTTGATTGTTGTGCATAGTGCAGCAGTGAACATGGATGTGCTGGTGTCTTTATGATACTCTAGCTTGCGATGTTCTGAGTGAATGCCTAGGATTGATATGACTTGGTTCTAAGAATTGTCTACATTTTGATTTTGACGAACCTCTGGACTATAATCCAGAGTGGTTTTCTTGGTTTACCTTTCCACTAACAGTTTTCCCACATCGCTGTCCATATTTGTTGCCAATCAAACTGGGCTGAGATGTAATCTCAGTTGTTTTGGTTTGCATTTCCTTTATGGCCAGGGAGGATGAGCATGCCCTCCTGTGTTTCTTTGTGGTTCTTACTTCTTCTGATAAGTCTCTCCTTAGCTCCTTTGCTCATTTAGTGATTGGTTTATTAGCTTTTAGGGAGAAGGTTAGTTTCCTGAGCTCCTTGTATACTTTGTATATTAATATTGCTGATACAACAGTCGCAGACCTCAAGCTCTATTACAGAGCTATAATAGCAAAACAAGCTTGGCATTGGCACAAAATAGACCTAAGATCAATGGAAGAGACTAGAAGATCTGGAAATAAAACCATATACTTAAAAGTATCTGATATGTGATAAGGAAGTAAAGATATGCAGTGGAAAAAGAGATACACTCTTTAATAATTGGCATTGGGAAAACTGAGCATCCACATGCAGAAAACTAAAAGTGGTTACCTGCTTGTCACCATGCACCAATATAGATTCAAACTGGATCAATGACCACAATGTCAGACCTAAAACTTTGACGCTACTGAAAGAGGGAGTAGAAGAAACTCTCAAGCATAGACAGACAATTTTTTGAGTCCCAGGGACACAGTAGATAGGAGAAAAAGTTGACAATTGGGATTCTATTTAATTTTAAAGTTTCTGCACAGCAAAGGAACTAGTTCCTAAACTAGAAAGACAGCCAGCAGACTGGGAGAGTATCTTTACCAGCAATACACCAGTCAAAGGCCTAATATCTACAATATCCCTTTTTATGTTTGGAAAAATACAGGTGGGATCAGTAATATTAACCTGTTTCTCCATTTGATATTAGCAACTGTGTCTCCTGTCTACTTCCTCACCTTATTTATTTTGGTAGGGGATTTATCAATGTTATCAGTATTTTCAAAATAATATATTTTTGTTTTGTTTATATATTACTCTGTATTTTGAAATTTTAGTGATTCCTCCTCTAAATTTTATTATTTGTTTACTTCTGTTTCATTTAGATTTAAATTATCTTCTAATACCAATTTATAATGGACTCTTACATTTTAATTTGATCTTTGAAGAAGTAGCTAACTTAATGCTCTTTCATAAGTTAAAATTTGGGCCTGTTTACATGAGATTGAGCCCCTAAATAACAGTTTCATGAGCTACATACAAAGATACATATAACTGATACATACTTCTATACATACATACAGTATATGTGTATATATACATATATGTGTATTTTTCTTCTCTCACCTTAGAATTCACAATTATATTATAAGGTTTGGGTTATGATGTTCCAAGTGCAGGGACTCATACCCCTAATGTTTCTCTTCTCTACATATGGAAAATGTCACCTTGCCTTATTAGAATAGATTTATAACTTCATTCCACACAGTAAGAAGGAGAACCTGAAGGGAAAAAGAAATACACCAGCTAAAACTGTCTTTTGAAAGTGTGTATCTGCTTATGTCTCATTGAGAGTGACTGTGAGAGAAGGCCCTGCTAGTTTTGCAGAGAATGGGGAGTGTCCACCACCTTAGTTACACATATTATTAGGAGAGTAGGAATGCTGACTTGGATAATTAGCAGTATATATCTCCAATCAATCAATTGCTTATCCAATTAGAATGTATTCAATTACATACTTTCTGCAAAAAAAAATTGTAGGAATATTTCTGAAATATAGTGAAAACTGAATCACCGGGGGAGAAAATAAACACACTATGAGTAAAGCTAGTAACTTTATCATAACCTCAAGAAGAATACTCTCTGGTTTTTGTTTGAATAAAGTTGAATGACTATTGGATGGGATGAATTATTTGATAAGCTTTTGTTTTTTGTAATGTATTTCCTTTTATACCATCTCTAACATATTATAACATATGGTTGTGTTAGTCGGGCTACTTTTTCATAATGTAGCAAGTATAACCAATTTCACAGATTTACAAGTACAGTTTTAACTTATCCCTGTAGAGCAATACAAATTTAAGGGAGTTAAAATAATTTATAAATAACTACAATATTTTCACAAGCAACTAACTTTTATTTGCGTCTTCATTTCTCTTATTGCCCCTAATTGTAAAACATTAACTTTAAATTTCAATTAAACATAATTAATGTTGATATTTGTTCTCAGAATAAAAAAATACTTTTTTTATGTGAGGATTGTTCAAATTACCCAGAAACACATCTAATTTTGAAAATTTTCTATAATAAATCTTTATTTCTTAATTGGTACATGAGTTACATGAATTCATTATACTTATATTGTGTGCATGAGACAATGAAAATTCTCTAATAATATTTTAATCCATTATATGTTCATATCTTAACATACATATACTATATATGTGTTTGAAAAAGTGGTTTGACATATGAGGGAGGATTATTAATATTTAGTAGTAAACCATAGGTGAAGGTTCATAATTATCCTGACTCTTAATTTTACCAAAAAGCATTATTATGCTTGTTTTTTCCTCACCTCCATCCATGCTTCAACTCTTAAACCTGTGACTAGACACACGGTACTACATAAGACACAGTATTTTTTTTTTTTTTTTTTTTTTGGCCAGTCCTGGGCCTTGGACTCAGGGCCTGAGCACTGTCCCTGGCTTCTTCCCGCTCAAGGCTAGCACTCTGCCACTTGAGCCACAGCGCCGCTTCTGGCCGTTTTCTGTATATGTGGTGCTGGGGAATCGAACCTAGGGCCTCGTGTATCCGAGGCAGGCACTCTTGCCACTAGGCTATATCTCCAGCCCCAAGACACAGTATTTTTTAAATCTTAGATTCCAATTCTTCACAGTTAGACTGTGAATTATATTTACCTTTTCCTGCTCATAAAAATGAATGTCAGTCAATTGCAAGTTGTTTGCATCTTTAGTCCTAGTTATTTGGGAGGCTGAAATCTGAAGTACTGTGATTTAAAGCTAGTTTTAACAGAAAAATCCAGAAGACTCCATTTCCAAAATAACTGGTAAAATACTGGTGTGTGGTAGTGATTGAAGTAGGGGAGCAAAAAATAAGCACTCAAAGCCAAGAAAGCATTTGTTCCTGAGTTCCCACTCCAGTATTGGCTAAATAAACTCAATCTAGCTTTTACAACCTATGAGGGATTTTTCAATGCCTTATAAAATAGTAATGGAATAATGTAAATTTTCTTTTAATTGACTTTTATTTAAACTTGAAAGAAAATGTAACAATCAATTTCTACTTAGCAGTTGCACTGATGCTAGGATTTTGCTATGCTTAGACTTTTGCAAATATTAATATTTCTCCCACCCCATACAAAACATATTAGGCAGGCATTCCTGTTTGCACATAAGTTAAATCAGTCTCAAAGACAAAAAAAAACCACACACACTTAATTTAGTATGCTACTATGATCAAATTCCGAAACTGCCTTTGGAGGATTCAAGTGCATTATGGGTGTGTATAAAGAAAAATAATCGACTAGCATATAAGGGAGTTAGCATAGATAAGGACATCAGTATGTAGCTAAATTTCCAGTTCTCCTATAGTGATTGAGATCAACATTCATGAATAAATAAAATCATAAAGCCTTAGAAAGGCATAAACATTAAGTCAATTGAAGAATTGATTTTCAAGAGTCTTCTTTCTAGATTTAGCATATACCCTTCTTTTTCATTTACAGCAACTAGTCAAAAATGTTAGGTAAAACAATTAACATGAATGTATTATTATACAGAATTCTAAATAAAACTATTTTCATTAAAAATGCATGACCCATGGGGCTGGGAATATGGCCTCGTGGTAAAGTGCTCACCTCCTATACATGAAGCCCTGGGTTCAATTCCTCAGCACCACATATATAGAAAAAAAAAAAAAAGCCAGAAGTGGAGCTATGGCTCAAGAGGTAGAGTACTACCCTAGAGCAAAAAGAGGCCAGGGACAGTGCTCAGGTCCTGAGTCCACACCCCAGGACTGGCAACAAAAACAAAAAAAAAATTAAAAATGCATGACCTTTAGTGCTAACGGTAATTGAAAATTTAAAGAAATTGAAAACATATATTAAAATATTTTTTAGATGTGACATATTCACAGAATGAGTCTGCTTTTGTAGCTCCCACAGCACTTGTGAGATTTTATGGAACAAGAAGAGATAGCACCAATTTTAAAGCAGTTCAGAAGTTCACCAGTGTTATGGACAGTTTGATAACTCCAATATCAAGACTACTCTTCTTGTCACTTAGTTGGAGTTTCTTCTAAAATATACTTTATAGAGAGATACAGCTAAAGAAAATGAAAGAATGTTAGGTCATAAAAGTCAAACAAGGAAAGGAATAAAATTTTATAACTCACATTCAGTCAAAAGAAAAAAAAAAGCCTGGGAAGAGAAATGTGAGGATTGCTGGCTATGGCTATGAATGTCAGCTGTTGATTATTCCCAGAATACCCAAAGGTTGGTGATGGAACTTGACAACATATGAAAACATTTTAAATCTCCATGCTTTGGTTATTGCTGTCACATGCTTGTAAGCAGGTGAGTATATCTATACAGCATGGAAAACACAGTATTTTTCAGAACAGAAAAGATTTCAGGACTTATGTACAATATTCATGGAGAAACAGAAGGAAATAGACATCTAATTACAGAGGTGAGATTTGCTGGTGCTTTCTCCCATCTCCAAGGCGATTGTTCTTATGCAGGACATGAAAACCTGAAATAAAGATGACAAGACAAAGTGAGAGAAGTAATATATTGACATTAAATATTGCATGCCTTATAAAGAATTGGACACAACCAAAAGAAAACCTTAAAAATAAGTACAAAATCTTTTATATGGGTTCACATTTTATATAACAAAGCTATGTTATCAATTCTAGGTTCTACAGTGTGATGAAGCACAAATATGTGGGATTTTAAAGATGTGTACATTGACATTTGCCTGTTTTCTTAATCAGGTCCCACAATGATTGAGCCATCTATTTTTGTAAGCCTATGATTACTTTTTGCCAGAATTTTTGTGCAAAATACAAATATAACAACTTGGGAAATAGATATGCTCTTATTTTTCTATTTAAAGTGCTTAAAATTTTAATGGCCATAATGATACATATTCACTGAATACAGTAGAATATTTTAATACATTTGCACAGTGAACAACACCATCAGATTAGAGTAATTTACATATCTACCATCCCAACATTTATCATTTCTGTTTGGGGGCACATTCAAAATTCTCTTAGCTAGCAATTTTAAAATGTACAATTAATCTTACTTGTTATAGAACACCAGAATTATTCTTTTCCTTTCACTTAAGCTTTCACCTCTTCTCCGCACTCTTTCAACTTTCTTTAACGATTATTCTACTTTCTACTTCTATGACAATAGTTGAAGCACCAATATATAATTGATAATGAAAGTGGATTTTTTTCTGAAATCTAGAACATCAAAATTGTGTACTTTTTGCAAGATAGTTTAGTACTGTTGGCCACATCTTTTTAAATAGATATTTCCATGTTTCTATGATGTTAAATGCTACTCTTTGACTTCCAATTCTTCCATGTCCCTTCATCTCATCATGAAATCAAGGAATCTATATCAGATGCAGCTTCTCTTGGTCATACCAAATGATGCATGGTGTAAAGAGAAAATTAAATTAATGTAAAAATAATTCAAATTACATATTCAATATCAGTTCAGGAACTATTTATTCATACTGTGACCCTGGTCGTGTTTTTCAGCATTACTTTTGCTGAGTTACTGTGGAATATGTTTGAAAGAAGCAGGCCTAAACTTTCAGAAGCTACACAAGTTATCCATCTTTGAAGTCACGATTATTTTTCTTCATTAAGAGATTTATAGATCATAAGTACATACAATTTCTTCTGTCTATATGTTCATAGAGCAAACCAGGTCTCATTTATATCCAGCATTATGTATTCATTCACTTATTCATTCATGTTCATTCATTTATGTGTATACTTATTTATTTGACAGCACTGGGGTTTGAATTCAAGTTTTCATACTTCCAGGAAGACATTTTATCATTTCCGTCATACCTCCAACCTGCCTTTCTCTTTCTGCACTGTCAATTTGTAGTTCCTGTTGAATCACATGAACTGTGTTTATGCGAACCTTGAAAAATATGTCATAACAACATGATATCCATATGTGAAGACTGTGTATGACATCTATTAGCTTAGTTTCAAAAATAGACCATCTGTCTCACCATTATGTCTGTGCCATTTTTATATTTATTGTTGTCAGTTTGAACAGAAAAATCTCTCTTCCTCTTTTAAGTTTTATTTTTGCCATTTCAGGATGTTTCTGGATATTGTACCTGCAGCCGAATCTGTGTGACACAGAATGATATTTTTAACAATTCCATTGCCACACATCCCCTCTCTTGTGCTTATATGACTGAATACCCACAATACCCACAAACTGCCTTCAAATTTTCCCAGCTAATAAGGAACATTATTAGACCTCAGAACAATGTTTGGTAAAGTGTTTTGAAAGTATAATGTAAACATTCAGCTTTGATACTTTATGCAAATATATTATAATATTTTAATAATAAAATGCAAAACCTGATCATTATCAGAGCGAAAAATACTTTCAGAACATTATAACAAAATATTTTCAGAACACTGAAAATATCTTAATTAAGAAAAATATCATCTCTGATGTTAAGAGACAAGTTTAAGAATAACACTAATGCTCAATATTCTAATTTGTTATTAACATTATTTATGCACAAGTATATCTCATTGAACATTCGTCTTATCATGTACACCATAGAAACACAAAACAGTACAATTAACCAATGAATACATTAATAAAAGCCTATAGAAACCTCTCAAGTCGATTTAGAAAAACAACTAATGAAGGACTTAGTGAAATTGATCTTACTATTTTTCTAAAAGACCATGAAAATTCAGAGATTTTTAAACTTTGTTGCCATGGTTTATATTATATTATGGTTTATGTCATTGATTTTACATGAAAAGTAGTCTTAGAAAATAAAATTATTATTTTTAAAGCACATCTAAAAATATCCTGAATTTTTTAAATAATTGAGATGGTTTGAAGAGAAATATGTTCAAAGTAAACCTTTTCGAAGGAACTTTCAATTCACAGGGAACAATTATAAAGTATAATGATGTACACAATTCAGGAGTATGAATTTTGCAAAGTATTGAGTGGAATTTGTGCTTTCATTTTCAGAGATTTGGTTAATATGTTTAAAACAAATATTGAATCCGAGAGATAAATAGAAAAAATTGATATTTTGTGAAATACCGTTAAAAAGACCTGTCAAGTCTGAGTTTAAATTATTTTTTAAATGCTTATTCATTTAAAATGAGAACAAAACAATACAATGTGTGGCCAAATATTAAAATCCACTAAGTGGAAAGTTTGAATTTAATTAAAGCCAATGTAAAATATACTTTTACAACTTGACTTTGAAACAGTGCTAGATAGCAACTAATGATATTAATGGCTTCAGAGGCTTTCCAAGCATAATATATTCCTCTTCTATCATAAGTTCTTTAGATGGAAAGATCATTTGTGAGAAAAGTGGTTTTACAATTGTCCTTGGGGTAGGGGGAAAACAAAATATAATGCTAAAGTTTTAATATTTTCTGTTACAATCTTTACTGTTTTTTTTTTTCTATTTATGTTATTCCAAATTTATTTTATTGTTCTTAATTTTGTGGACTTTTGAATACATTGATCAATTTCATTGATCGATTGCACCTTTTTCTACTTTATACTTTTCCTATGTGTCAGATGGTAACCCAACTTTATGGCAGTCGGAATAATTCTTATTCAGATTTTGGTGTTTTTCCTGATTTGATTACTTAGCCAAAAGTTAGAAGAACACGGAGGAATAATGCTTTAGTCTGGTCTTCCCACTTCCCTGATTCAAAGCATTATATGAATTCGAAGTCAGATTACAGATAATGGCACCACGGTTTCAGCCTACTTTTACAAATAAAAGGAAAGAACTTCACTGCTAGCATCAGACAGAAATGCTAGCTCAATTCCCCTATTAGAGTTTAGAAGAAAAATTTCTGTCTATAATGATTTACTTTCAAACCTGAAACAAGGATAAACTCTTCCACCCACACTCAGAAATTCACTTTGTATTTTTTCCTATTGTGATTTCCAAAAGTTTGATTTTTTTCCCCCTTACTTTGGTCTATTTAGTTGATTTTCTTTTATTCTCTAGCAGTCATAACTATGTCTTTACATCATATCACATGTTCTCTGAATGACTATCTCAACTTAAGAAAAATTCAGATAAAAAAATCACAATTATCTTGTCAATTCTTATAATTTCAGGAATTATCTGTAAATTTTACTAAAATAAGTAATTAAAATATTTTCATATCTCACTATAATTATTTGTCCAGCATGACATTTCCTCAGTAAATGTTAAGTAATTTGTTTAATGTCACCATTTAAAAGAGTTTTCAATCTCACTTCATTTCCATTATTTTTATGGTAATGAGGACTAAACATAAAGCTTTATACCTGATCACCAATTGCTCTATGATTTGACCCATATCTCTACTAATTTTTCTTTCTTTTTTCTTTATCTTTTCTTCCCTCAGATTTCTAGATATATTGATGCTTCATTAACTTTGCCTGGAATACCTTCAGTCCATTTTCCCCTCACTTCAAACTCCTGAAAAGATTGGATTTCAAGTATACACAACTACAACTTCTTTTATTGCTTATTAATTAGTTAATTAATGTACTATGTGAAAGAGAGGAGAAATTCTCTCTAATTTATCTGGGCTGGACCTGAGTTAAAAGTCTCTGTCTCCCAAATAGTCCAATTGAGTTTCAGATTGCTCCCAAGTCGTTTGTTGTTTTCTAAGAGTATGCTGAGATTGAATAAAATTATTTTGCCTGATTACTATTTGTAAATACATTCCAGATTGAGTAGAATGGGAACATACAGAATTTGTGTTTTCATTCATTTATTCTCTAAGAGCTGCATCAAAAGAAAAGAGAGAAGCAGTGGGCTAAAATTCATTTCATAAAAAGTCAGTAAGATAGAAGTAATGAGCTATTTTCTACTACATTTGTAAGAAAAGGGATTCATGTAGCACAGACTGCAATTAGCACAAACATTGCAATTACTGCCAAGTGAGTGTGATACTGAGAATATGAAAGAAAGAATTAGGTATACATGCTCAGGCCTATCAGTGAGATTAACTGCTTAGGTGATCTGTTCAACTGTAATAGAGCTGAAATGGATATTCAATCCATAAATGGATATTCTTTCTTTAGCATTTCTATTAAAGTCTCTCCCTTTCTCACAATATTTAGTTATGCACAATTAAGCAATATTTACTTCTTCAAAATCAACTAGATTTTAAAATCACTTTTTCAAAAAAATCCATCATAATAACTTCCCTTAGTGCCTGGGTTTTTAGTATTTTGTACTGATTTACTTTCATTAACACATTGTTTTCAGCCAAGAAGCGCGCACTTTTGAGATTTGTACTTAATTTTTGTGATATCTATTTGTCCTCCTGGGCACAGAAGAAATTTAGTTTCTACAAAGATCAATTTGAAATTCTTATGAAAAAGTTATTTTGAGTAGTATATTAGAATGATGGCAGAAAGCGAATGTGTTCAGCCATGGTGAATTTCACCTGTAATTCTTATTTATCAGGAAGTGGAGATTGAAAGGCATGTTCAACCTGTCTTGCACAATACAAAAACTTATCCAAAAAATAATAAGGGCAAAAGGGGCTATATTCATGTGGTAACAAGACTGTTTACTAAATGATGGGACATGATTGCAGACCATAATTCCACCAAATAAATATTAAAATAAAGTAAAAAATATAAAGCAAACCAAAATTACCCAGGCCACACCTTAAATTTTAGGAGTCCCAGAATATTAAAATAGCAACTGAGATTACATATTGCTCTCTAGACATGTAGTTCTTGTGATCAATCCTTATCTATTGGAGTTTTGAAAGATTTTATATATATATATAAATATATTACATATGATAGTATATTATTATACCTTTCAGCTGCTGACAAGAACAAAAGTATTTGTCTAAACCTAGTGAAAAACAGAGATGGAAGTTAGGCATAGCAAGTCTGAGGAAATCTTAAAATATATTTCAAATTTTAAGAAGTAGGTGGCACAGAGTAGAAGTTTGATGTGAGGGAGGACTGATGCTAAAAGAAAAAATAGAATGGAGCTTTTGAAAGCCTTACTTGGAAGAGTGAACTGAACTTGACTAATGTTCATTGAGACTCTTTTTAAATTTGTGCTGGTGTTAAATGATGATTCCTTAAATTCAACTCATGGGGAAAATTAAACTTTACAGAACTGCAGTTTGTAATCTGGCCACACTGTTAATGTAGAGCAAAGAAATAAACTAAATTCTGAGATGTAAACGGAAGAAAATAATGTGCTGTTGAGATTGTTTATTTTTAATGCTAAAGCATGAAAAGAAAGGACAGGTACAAACCTACAAGGCCTTTGTTTGGTCACAGAGATATGTATGTTTTCATTAAGAGTATTCGTTAATGAAAGGAGTATTCAATCATACAGGACTTGTGCCTTTTAGGAAATTTAATTACATAATATTTTGAATATTCTATGAAAATGAGATTATAAAATATAAGATAATTTTAATATTATTACATTGATTTATAATATAACAAAATATATACATGGAGTAAGATTTTATGAGAAATATCTTAGAAGTAAACAAATGAATAACTCATGTCTGTAACATTTTATTGCTTGAAGTAGAAATATATGGTAAAATTAGAAGGAAGCCAGGCTGAAAGTTGGACATCAATGTTAGCCATTAAAGGCAAGTACTGAAATGATCTTCAGTACTCAACAAAATAACATTAATTATAATGTATAGACAAATTATCTCATTTTTTAGTTTCTAGTTTTAAAATTTAGACATGCATTTTGAAGTGTGAAATTACTGAACATATAACTATACAGACATTTTTTAGAAAGTGGATATTAATAAATTAACATTTATATCAGAAAAGTAAATGCTGTAGAGTCTGAAAATGTTTCTGAATGGTTAAACTTCACATAAATAAGAACTTCCATTCTGATTTCTAATAAAATGTCCAGACCAAAATTAGGTTATAGAGCTCTAAAATTACTATAAATAAAATTTATGATATGTAACATACATATCAACATCTCCTTTATTTGAGAAACTGCGTTACTAAATTAAGTTATTACCTGACAACATTAGAACTCATTTTTATAAGTTATGAGGTTGAAAAATCAATAAGTAAGTTGTTGGACTTTTTAGTTTTCTTGTTGGACTTTTTTTTAGTTTTCTAAGAAAATACATACATAATAATTCCTTGTTTATAGGATACAATGTTTCACCTTTAATAATATTACATTTCCCCCTCTACACATATGTTAAATTAATATGAATTCTGCCAATACAAACACATCGGTGCCAATAATTGCGGTTTTCTCTTGAGCAAAATAAATTCAACTTTTATGCCTGTGCTTCATTTTTACCAATAATATAAAGTCTCCTCATTTAAGTTTTTAATAAAATTAATCTGTGTTACAAACTTCTAAATTTTTTTCCAAAAGATTGAAGGTCTACAAAAGAACACTTCATTTCCAGACATTGATAATTAATAGATATATTAGAAATATATAGAATGTGATATAGAATATCTTAATAGTTTATTTAATCTGTCCTAAGATTGGATTTATCTTTGAATACCATTCATAACTAAAATAAAAAAAAAAAGTGGATTACTGTTTGCATGCCTTAGTAGGGTATTTTATTCAGTAGTTTGCTTTAAATTCACAAGGGGAATGAGAAGAAATAGTCTAAGAAATCTCTTGCAAAATAGATGTCCTGATTTATTTAATCTTACTATAGCATTTCAAATTATATTAATAAGTAGATATTTACTCAGACGCACACACAGTATGCAAAAACTAAATTTCAAACATGTCAACCCATTCCCAACAATAGTGCTTTCACAGATGCATGAAAAGTAAGTCAAAGATGGTTAATTCTTCCTTTGACATACTCTTCATTCCTTTTTTGCAGAAAAGACCAATTTTTCAGGAGCCATTTTGTACACAGTAGATTCAAATGAAGAATGTTTTCAGTTAACAACTGTTGTTTCTCATTATAAAATGCATAATTTGTTGTAAATTTAGCTTTTCCTTGTGTCTCAAGATCATTTCTCTTAAACAGTTGCCAGTTTTAATCTGGAGGTTTGAACATTCAAGGAATATTTCTTTGAGCTAATTTTGTGTAACTAAATTTAATACTCTATGAGATTTTCCTACTTGATGCAAGCTACACAAAAGCCTAGTCTCCTACTTAAATATAAAAAGAAAGAGTTGCTTCTCCCTATATATTTAGAAAATAAATGTAATATTTTTACTCCCTTAGAGCAGATTCAACAAAGAAACTGTGGCACAGACACATCACCTATCTGCTTGCTTCCTGCTCAGCTCTGAGGCCCTTTAAATATACTCTCTACTGTTCATCTAACCTTCCCATTTCTCTAGTAAAACAACTTCCCCATCCCAGGCGAAACAAGTTTCACAAGTGTCTCATTCGAATTATATATGTGGACATATTATTTAAATGTTTTATTTTTTTAAAGATATGGTTTGGGACAAAGAAAAACAATAAAGCTACTTCCTGCATACTTATTTTCCTCTAGCATGTTTTCCTCAAAGTAATGTATGCTTCTTGAAAGGAACAGAGTCATTAGTTCAAGAAAGATAAAAACAAAACTGTTATTGTTAGTTCAAATATTTTATCTCCTTATATTAAAAATAATGAAGATTTCTGTCATTCCTTATCAAATATGCAAAACAGTATTTGTACTGCTGCTCTTTAAATGCAGAAGTATTGTACAGTTAGATTTCTCAATGAATGGGTCTTTATTTTATTTTTTATTTTATATTATTTATTTGGTCTTCCAGTAAGTACTAAAATGTGTCAGTAGTATATATATACAGTTGCTTGTCAGCTAGAATTATAGAAGTATGTGACCCATGAACACACTACTCCCAGCCCCCCAACACACAAATAAGTTGACAGTGATTTATCAATGCAGATGTAGTAAAATATTTTCAAAATGATGAAAGACAACTGACTAGTGCTTCTTGTGGGGATGAAGTCAATAGCATCACTAAGACCTTCTGAGATCTGAATTCCTCTGCTCTAAATTGGATAAGTATTTATAACACCATGTCCTGTTTTATTGGAGAAAGTATATAGAGTCTATCTAAGAAATTAGGAGAAAAGTTGAGATATACTATTCTGAAAACATGCTCCAGATATGATTATAATATGACGTGATCCAACTGAAGTACATGAAAGAAGTGTGGTATGGAACTCCTGGCTCCTGTCCCTGTTTTTGCCTCTCAAAGTAGTCATAATTTTTTTGGACTATGCATATGTGTGTGTATGTATACACACACATATATATACATATACATGCATACGCATGTAGGTATGTGTGTATATGTGCACACACATATGTACATACATGCATGTACATATAAACACATATAGTTACAGGTATATGCATATAATACATACGTGTGTGTTTATTTACTCAGAAACAATAACACTGTCCTGAAATTTTTCACATTTCGATTAGATTTACTTGTAATTGGAAAAATAACATGAAAATTCCAAATTATTAAATAACTAAAACACTAGAGAACTTGCAAATAATCAACATGCTAACATCTTATAAGTGAGTAAATGGCTAAACATTGTCTCCAATGTACTAACCAATAAATATCTAAAGAATGAAATATTTTTCATCCATCATCTTGAAATTCACCAAAATGAAATACAGTTGATTATTCAAAATGTCTTATATTTAAGAGAATTATGTTTTACTATATTAACTTTTCTTAGTTTCTTGCCACTTCCTTAAAATTTCCTCATTAAGAGAGCATGGTGTGGTGGTAGCTTCCTCTAGTACCAACTTGGGCAGCAGAGTTAGATGGATCAAAACTGGACACAAGACCAGGGAAAATATCTACCAAGGCTTTATCTCAATTAAAAAAAGTTAATGCAGGCAAGATGGTATAGCATTTGGCCTATCTTAATAATATATATATATATACATTTAAATATATATATATATATACATTGTCAATTGTTTTTGTTTATCCCAATACTACACATTAAACATCAACATACATCATTCTTATATGTATTTTAGCCAATAGATTTCGAAATGTTATTAAAATTTTTTCAGTTAAGCATTTTAATGTTATATTTATTTGTAAAAAATAAAAATACAATATTTGCCCATAACCACACCAAATTCCACTACAGATTGAAAGATATATTTGTCTTAGAAAAAAGTGCATTGTAAAAATGTGTTGTAAAAATTAGATATATTCTACTTACCCTAAAATTAAGTAGACCTAATATGTGTAAGGTATTCCTGTCATTTATAGAAGTCAAATGGTATGAGAATACACAAAATGAAGTAATTCAGCTATGAATTATCTCCATATGTCAAAAAAAACATGCTATATATATATACATGGAAGTTAGTAGCACATATACCAAGCTCTAGTATTAGTGGAGAGGAAGGGATCAGAAGGTCCAAGATAGACGATTGAATTAATTGCATGGACTGTATTTTCCATTTAGAATATTTCAATTTGCATTCCCAGTTTTTTTAATCTAATCATGTATTTTTATTATCCCAATTGCCAATTGATACTTAGCATGAGCAATATTTACAAACTTCACAATTTGCAATGAATTAGTAATGTCATATAATTTTTAACATATTTAGGTACTATACACCCAAAAAGTTATTACCCCTCACCAAACACTAATTAAAATGAATAAATTGTGCTTGCTTCAGTGGCCACCATAGTCTTTGAAAATATTATTTTCTTTTAAAACAGAAGATGACAACATGGATTTCTTGGATCCTGCAGTTCACTGAAGTAATTTGAGTTGGTGGGATGAAAAACAGAGGAAACTTCTTTTCAACTGCATATGCATGATTCATCCAGATAATGGATACTCTTTTGTGTTATAAACATCAGATGATTTCATTTAATTTTGTAAGATATAATTTTTTTTTTTTTTTTTGGCCAGTCCTGGGGCTCGGACTCAGGGCCTGAGCACTGTCCCTGGCTTCTTCTTGCTCAAGGCTAGCACTCTGCCACTTGAGCCACAGCGCCGCTTCTGGCCATTTTCTGTATATGTGGTGCTGGGGAATCGAACCTAGGGCCTCATGTATACGAGGCAAGCACTCTAGCCACTAGGCCATATCCCCAGCCCCTGTAAGATATAATTTGAGTAACTTGTCAATTGTAATTTAAGTTCAATGGATATGGAATGGAATGAAATAAGTACTGTAGAAGAAACCCATTCACAATGTTTATTCAATAAAATACTTTTAGAGAGTTGAATGTGCAGTCAAATGTATATTTAGCTTGCTTACTTAATCTTCCGTCTCTAGCTCAGTTTTACAAACAGAAAACATCCCCTCCCCATGATTAAGACCCTGGAAGTGTGCCTGTCAGTTGTGAACTCTACATTGTTGAAAAGTTTATTCTTCTGGTTTCAGGTAACTAGGATTTATTCCTTTGGAAAAGGCAATAACTATGTCGTTAGAGGAAATTTCACCATCATAAATACTTCATGGCATCATTCATTGTGATAAAACTCATGGAAATATTGGGGGGCATTGTGATTTATGATCTGACTCATTGCAAAACTTGGAGACCAGAATTCAAATAGACAGTATATGGAAACATACTCCATTTTCAAAGAAACATGTATTATGAATTGATTATTCTTTAAACTTGTTTTTCTCTTATATAATTTAAACTTATGTAATTAGATTCAGTGAGCAGTCATCAAGAGTAACAATGAACCTAGTGATATTTAACTGCAAAAATCTAATCTATCGTATTTCTAAAATTTGAAAATACAAAATTTATGATAACTTCAGTGATTCTTCCTATGGTGATAATATTTAGATGTGTGTGTGTGTGTGTGTGTGTGTGTTTGTGAGAGAGAGAGAGAGAAAGAGAGAGAGAGCTCTTATTACTCTCTTATTTTTAACCATTAGGGATTCAATGATCCATTTCTTTGCAGTGAGCTGGCACATTTTATTTACTGTGGAAGGAAAAAAGTAGTCAAGATAATATCTCATGTTCAAATTGTGTGCATCATTACATACAAATTTTCCTATATTGAGAGAATTCAATTCTAAAAGTACAGTAGTCTAAACTTCCAGAAATTCTGAGAAGAGTGAAAATAAAAAGGAAAATATTTTCAGGAAAGGAGAAGAAAGTAATATTTTCAATTTTTGTTGGGGTGGGAGGGGTCGCTTTTCTGATCATGTGCCTTGATCTTTGGGCCTGAGCACTATCGTTGAGCCTTTCTGCTCATGTTGCCACTACCACTTGAGTCACAGCTCTACTTCTGATGTTTTGTTGATTAAGTGGAGATAAGAACTTCATTGAAGTTTCTGCCTTGTCTGGCTTTGAACAATGATTATCAGATCTCGCCTTGCATGAGTCATCAGCTCACAGAAGTTTCAGTTCTTTCTATATTGTACACAGTTAAAATAAACTTTATTTATTTGTGGTCCAAGATTATGAGAAACATGACATTTTCCTCAGTTTCAGTGTTTTATATTCTTATTTGTGGTCGCAAACATGATGCATGTGTCTCAGTTTCTGGGTCCATGGGGATAAAAAAAAAGCAATGGAATATTATTCTTATTCTTACAGAAACTTATCCTTTAATTAAAATTAATGTTTTTTTTTAGCAAAATGCTAGTGGCTCAAGTCTCTAATCCTATCAACTTAGTAGGCTGAGATCTGAGGATTGTGGTTCAAAGCCAACCTGGGCTGGAATGTCTGAGATTCTCTTCTCCATTTACCCACCAAAAATCTGGAAATGATGCTGTACTTCCAAGTTCTCAAGCACTAGCCTTGAGCAGAAATGCTCAGGGACTACACCCAGGCCATAGTTCAAGTCTCATGACTGACAAAGCAAAATATATTTTGGTGTGCATAAGAACAACAGAAAATGTATATCTCATGCTTTACTCCTCATTTTTAAGTGGTAACTGGATTATTAAAAATAACACAAAAAGCAAGTTATGAATTATGTTTTAAATTAAAACTGTCACTAATAGTATATCTCACCCAAAGGTGAGAAAACATCTCAATCAATTAGCAGGGGAAATTTCTGAAAGTGTATGTTGTGGAATTTATTCTTTGGAAAAGAACTGACCTCTGGCTAAGTGGTAAAGCATGTATAAGATTGTTAACTATTTCATCTATGTTTAAGCCCAGAACACGGGTTATTAGTTTTGCAACTCAAACTGATCTACAGTTTTGAATTTTGTGTGCTCCAGCTGTTCAAAATACTTCAGATTCATTGGATTCTACCATAATTTAAATTCATCTTATGTATTATTAAATAATAATTTTCAAGTCCTCACACATTTGTTTGTAACTTGCCTATTCATTTTTCTTTAAAATTTTTGGACTTTTAACATTGAAATTACTTTTTAGAGATAAAAGTTAATGTAAGGAAGGTAAAAATACATAGGTGTTTTGCCACTTATTCCCTTACAGATTTGAGATATTCCATTTAAATTGCAAAGATTATAACTATAATGTCTTTATGTTAAAAACAAAGGATATACAGTAGAATATTTTAGTGGCTAGATAGTTTTAATTTTCTTTCATTCAAACTCAATTTAACTTCCTATCTTTTTTCTGTCCCGGAAGGATATAAAAAATTCACACACTTTGACTTATAAAGGGATTAAAAAATATGATTGCTAAATCAGACATTCCAAGATGATAGAGACTGAATAGATTAAGATGTAGTCTGTGGTTCCTATATGTGTTAAAGACCCTCTCTTACAAAGTGAACATTTAGTGATTAGACAAATGAATAGAAAATTAAAAAGATCCATGCAATCAATCTGAACTAAAATAATGAGCTGTGTGGACTCAAGCATGAAACTTGGCACATGGAAATACTCTATAAACATCCCCATTATGCAAACAAAATCATTGTAGAAATGCAGCATTTCATCTGTCTTTTGCAGGTACCCCAAATTTCCAGTCTCAAAAAATTACTCTCTCACACTATATAAGCATGGATTTCATGACAATTTCAGTTTGCCAATGTATTTTCTCTCTTGGATTCCTACACATTCACATTAGTACATAGTTCAAAAATACATCATCTTTAGAACATACTAGAACTTTATTAAGAAGAAAAATATTTTTCATTAAGACTGATAATATGAAGACTTTACAGAGCAAATTTCCTGAAATTTAGTTTAAATTATCATGTAGATATTATTGTAGATATGTTTAGCATGAATAAATCACCTAATTAAAGTGAATCATTCATTCCTTGTAGACCACTATTGTCCTAGCTATACCAGGGTCTTCAAATGTCAGGATTTTTTATTTTTTAGAAAAATTCACTTTGCAAGTTATTTACAAATGGTAAACAATAAAATAAATAGGTATTTTCTTCAGACCTTTGACATTTTTTTTATTTTTACTATTTATTGTAAAGGTGATTAACAGGGGGGTTATAATTACATAAGTAAGGTAGTGAGTACATTTCTTTTTGAACACTGTTATGCCTTGCCTAATTTTCTCCCACTTCCTCTCCCCAATTCCCTCTCCCCACATTGGAAAGATCATTTCCAATATACTGTCTAGTGAGCATCATTGTTACATTAGTTCATCCTTTGTCGCATAGTTTCTGTGATTCTGTTTCCCTTCTGCATGTCAAACAAGCTTATATACAAGATAAACAGTATGGAAAACTAAAACAAAAAGGAAACAAAAATAGAGATATTACAAACAGAAAATAATAAACACCTCTTATTTCCAACTCTTGGAGTTCATTTTGATATATTCATTATGTATGGTCATATGCACCTAGCAAATGGGCTAAGGTGATCCTCTGCTAAGAATATCATAGACATATTCTCTTTATTAAAATTGAGAGAAACCATGCAACTTACATTTCTTTGGGCCTGGTTTGCTTGAGTTAATATAATTTTTCCAGGTCTTCTCATTTCCTTATGAATGAGACAATGTCATGCTTTATGATGGAGGCATAGAACTCCATTGTGTGTGTGTGTGTGTGTGTGTGTGTGTATATATATATATATATATATATATATACACATATATATACCATGTTTTCTTGGTCCATTCATCTACTGAGGGGCATCCGGTTTGGTTCCATATCTTAGTTATTGTAAATAATGCAATGAACATGAGTGTTCTGGTAGCTTAATATGGCCTTGTTTGTGGTCATTTGGGTAAATGTCCAGGAGTGGAATTGCTGGGTCATAGGGAAACTTTATGTTTATAACTTTATGAGGAACCTCCATACTGCTCTCCAGAGTGGTTTAACAACTTTACTTTCCCTTTACTACAACACTGTAGTAGCCTTCCCTTTTAACCACATCCCTGCCAGCATCTGTTGTTATTAGATTTCTTGATAATTGCCATTCTAACAGCAGATGAGTTGGAATACCAAAGTTGTTCTGATTTGCATTTCTTTTATGGCCAGAGATGTTGAATATTTCTTCATGTATCTATTAGCTGTTCTTATTTCCTCTCCAGAAAAGTCTCTCTTTAAGTCTTTAGCCAGTTTGTTAATGGGGTGGTTGTTTCTTTGAGGATTTGTTTTTAGGGGATTTAATTTTTTTAGCTCCAACTATATTTTATATATGAGACCCCTGTCTTTTGTATACCTAGTGAAGATCTTGCCCTACTATGTATACCTTCTATTTATCTTGCAATTCCATTTACCCAAGAAGAAAGAGATTCCCAGTTTGTTTGGGGGAACTTTAAGTCTCCTTGATGTCAGATCTTTAATCTCTTGGAGGAGCCTGGGTTGCATTGAGGTGAGTGAGCTTTTCTTGTGACTTGATCGGATTGAGAAACCCTCTTGATATGGGAGTGTGGCTGCTACCTAGGTTCCCACTCTCAGGCCTGACTGTTCCCAACTTCTAATTCAAGGTGAACAGATGGATTGTCAAATTAGTTTGTTTGTTGGGGCAGAAAAAGTTTTACCATACAGTTTGGAGACTTTGTGGCCCTCCTCCCAGCCTAACAGTGGGAGACGGGGGTTCCGGGAGATTTGGGAGGAGTTAGGACTTGTAATTTGCCAGTTCATGTGAAGAGCTGTTTCCCAGGAGTCTTTCCTGGGTAGTGGGGGAAGATGTTAGGAAAGAAGTCTCTTTAGGCAGGGGATCAGATCAGGGAACTGTGGGTCACCATAGACAGCTAGTTGCTCAAGGGAGAGGTCCTGGATGGCTTGTTACTCTCCGGATCTGGGGCTGGTGCTGACCTAGCCAGCTGAGACTACTTTGTGTCTGGATTTGCTTCTCAAACTCTTCTTTCTGGCTGCATCATGGTGGTGGCAGCAGGGGCAGCAGTGGTGGTTTACACTATGGAGGCAGTAGCCTCTTCATAGGGGTCTGCTCACTGATTCTGGAATTTTCCCTGTTTACCTCCTTGATTCTGTCTAGCCCTGAGTGCTGCATGATTTCTTCAACATTAGAGTGGTCTTCTGTTTAAGTTTGATTGATGGCATTTCAGGTGTGTCTTTCTGGGTTTTCCCCACACTGGTTGAGGGTGCATAGTCAAAAGCCAAGCCAGCAGCTGCACAGCAGGGGTCTACTCCATGGTTCCCACTATTTTCTTCTTGTGTATTTCTGAAGAGAGATTTCTTCTGTATTAGGAGGTCTTTGTCTTTTTAAAGTTTGATGGTATGGATCTCTTGAAGTAAAGTATTTCCTGGGACTACATGTCTCTGATTGGTCAGAGACACCTAGGAAGTTTGGGAAGTTTCCTTTGGCATTTTAAAATCCCAAATCATTAATGAATAAGCCACAAATATGTAAAAGAAAACTATTTGTAGAGAAAATATTAAATAAGTTTCAGAATATCTTGCAATGGCAGCCCATGTTTATGGTCATCTTTCTAAGCTGCTAATGATAGCAAAATTTTCTATCCAGTAGGTTTCTAATAAGAACATGGAACTTCTTGTCCTTGGGCTTTGATATCTGAAGATTGTACATTCACAACATACTTGAATTAGCCAAAAATATTTGAAGAACAAACTGCTTTGTGCTAAATGTGTTTCAGAATTTGTCTTAGGGTTTTCCCTAGACGATACGGTATAACAAACATTTAGCTTTTCTCTAAGTTGTATGCAAATATGGTACTACTATATATAAGAGAAGTTGTATGCAAATATGGTACTACTATATATAAGAGATTTGAATATTGGTGAACTTTGGTTTTCCATATAAAGGCCTGGTAGTTCCTGTCCATATTTAACAAGGGAATAAAAGGTATTGTGGAAAATATAATACTGATGGAAAACATGTTTTCATATATGAAGCCAGTTTCTTAGTCAACTACCAATCCCTTGGCAATATTGAGAGAGGAATATAAAGAACTCACTGTCAGAAATTCGTTGTTATAAATTTCTGAGTGATAGTAGACTTTATTGCCAGTTAATAATGATTGAAGTTATTGAAGTCTCCGTTATTGGTTCTACAATAGTCTCCCTCTACAGCATGCTTCAAGTGACCAAGCAAAGTAAAAGTATGAACCCCTGCCTATTTTATCTAATTCATAGATAACTGACACATAGTTCTTTCTGGGAGCTACTTTCATGATTGACCATTTCAGACAGTCATCTCCATCAGTTGGGTCTTCCCTTCTATGTCTTCTATTGATGCTGATAACTACTAAAATGTTGCCTCTCAAATTCTAACACATACCTTCTGTTCTGAAAATAAATTCATAATCCATTCAGTATAAAATAAAATAAAAACAAAATGGAGACATTGGTCCAGAGCCACATTTAGGCATACTGCACAAATGTGCATATATGAAAAAGGCAATTAACTTTCTACCTAGCAATGTGCTAATAAAAAGGGAAAGGCCTTTATGGAGTAAAGGAAGTGCTTAAAATTTTTTTTATTTTCTCAGAAAAGTAAAACACTAGAGTAAATGGAATATTTGGCTCCTTTTACTAGCACACTTCTCATTGTAAATTAAGGTACTTGGAATCTGACCATTTAATTACTCCTCATCTTCTGATGTCATGAATTCTCAGTCTATTATGGTATACTTGAATGCATTTTAGTTTGCTTGCATTTTATATTGTAGCTTAATGAATTTAATTGTTCATTTATTTACTCCCAAATTAAGTACTGTTAATTATTTGAATTCAGGGTTTACTTCATCCTCATCAAGACTGTTATTGAATATATAGTAAAAAATCCCTGTTAGACAAACACAACAGAGTCTGGGAATTTGAATCATGTATGGATTTGCTATAGCCGAGGGACTGCATGAAATATCCCTGGAATTTCCCAGATACATTTTCCACAACTGTAAAATTGAAGATCATTAGAGTTTTTAACTCCCTCCTTAGAGACAGCATATTTATGTCCCTATCTGTCCCCTCCTCTACATCTGTCAGTTTTGTTGTTAGGTTTTTTTCTTTTTTTAATCCCAATCTAAAGGTAATTCTTCTTCAGTAAACCTCATCAAAATTTGAAAGTCACCTTCCTTCATTTCTTGTCCTGAAGCTTCATGTTTGTTCAGTGGATTGTATTAAGGGTATTTTTTAAAACTACATTCCATTCTTGTTGAGATAAGATTTGCAGGTATTTCAGATTTTCCAAATGTAACACAGGAAAATTAAGTATTTGCTAACATTGTAATTATGTGCATAAAACGAGAAAACATTTCCAGTCATTTGTATCCAGTGGATGAGGCAAACATACATAGAAATGTTAGATTCTAATACATACACACACAAAAAAAGTGTTTGATATTTTGAAAAAAAAAGTTGACAATCATAAAGGTTCTCTCCATCTCTGAAGATATGCAGGAAATTCCATTTGTTTAAAAATTATTTTATTATCTTTTAAAAAATGTATTGTCAAAGTCAAGTACAGAGGGATTACAGTTTCATACGTAACACAGTGAGTACATTTCTTATCCAACTTGGTACCTCCTCCTTCATTTTTCCCCCACTTCTGCCTTCCCCACTTCCTTCTCCACCCCATGAGGTACATAGTTGGTTTATACCATATAGTTTTATAAGTATTGCTGTTGCATTGGTTTTTTTTTTATCCTTTATCTCTCTATTTGGGTATGCCCTTTCCCTTCCCTACTTCCAACACACACACACACACACACACACACACACACACACACACACACACGGTACTAAAATCAGTCACAGTGATATCAGGGGTAAAAACATGGGAATAAACACCAAAAAGGTGCATAGTTTCACATGGAATGTTGAAAATAACAACAGTGATATACCACTTGATTCCATTTCGCTTAACATCATCTTATGTGTTCATATGTGCAAAGCTATTAAGATATTGTGATCCTCTGCTATGACTATTCTAGACATGTACTAATTAAGCCCAATGAGAGAAAACATAGAGTCTATGTTTCTTTGGGTCTGGCTCACTTCTCTTAGTGGGAAATTTTTGCAAGTCCTTCCATTTCCTTATGAATGGGGCAGTACCATTCTTTCTGATAGAGGAACTGAATTCCATTGTGTATATCTACCACATTTTCTTGAAACACTCATCTACTGATGGGCATCTGGGTTGGCTCCATATTTTATCAATGACAAATTGTGCTGCGATGAACATAATTGTGCTGGTGGCTTTAGTGTGGTCTTGCTTGTAATCTTTTGGGTAGGTGCCCCAAAGTGGGGCTTCTGGGTCATAGGAAAGCTCTATGTTCAGCCTTTTGAGAAACCTCCACGGTAGAGGGCACTTTTATCTGCATCCCCTCCAGCATTTGTTATTACTAGTTTCCCTGGTAATGGACTGGTGTGAAGTGGAATCTCAGTGTTGTTTTGATTTGCAATTATTTTATAGCCAGTGATTTTGAGCACTTCTTCATGTGTCTCTTGGCCATTGTCATTTCCTCTTCAGAGAAGTCCCTTTATAGGTCTTTAGCCCATTTGTTGAGAGGGTAGTTGGTGTCTGAGGGTTTGTTTTGAAGGAATTTAATTTATATATATATATTTTTTTTTATTATAAAACTGATGTACAGAGAGGTTACAGTTTCATACGTTAGGCATTGGATACATTTCTTGTACTGTTTGTTACCTTGTACCTCATACGGAATTTAATTTTTTGAGTTCTACTTATATTTTAGATATGAGGCCATTTTCTGAAGGAAATGGAAAAACCTCCCATGCTCCTGGATTGGGAGGATTAGCATTGTGAAAATGGCAATGTTCTCAAAGGCCATCTACAAATTCAATGCACCCATCAATATCCTAGCACTAGCACTATTCTTTAATGAAATAGGGGAAGCAATCCATAAATTCATATGGAACAATAAAAGACCCCCAAAAGCAAAAACAATCCTAAGCAGAAAGAACAGTGTTGGAAGAATTTCAATACCAAACTTCAAGCTGAATTGCAAAGCTATAGTAATAAAAACAGTTTGGTGTTGGCACAAGAACAGGCCTGATTACCAGTGGAATAGAACCGAAAACCCAGAAATGAACCCACAAACCTAATCTTTGATAAAGGAGCTAAAAAATAGGATGGAAGAAAGACAGCCTTTTCATCAAATGGTGTTGGCAAAACTGGTTCAATACCACAAACTAAAACTAGATCCTCATATAATACCATGCACCAAAATCAGTTCCAAATGGGTCAAAGACCTGGAGGTAAAATCAGATACCCTGAAAACACTACAAGAAGGAGCAGGAGAAACATTTGGGCTCCTTGGCACAGGACGAAACTTCCTTAACAAAGGCCCAGAAATGCAACAAATCAAAGAAAAGTTGGACAAATGGGACTGCATCAAACTGCAGAGCTTCTGCAGGGCAAAGGACATAGCTTCCAAGATAAACAGAAAGCCCACAGATTGGGAGAAGATCTTTACTGGCCATATTTTTATTATCTTTAAGTAGTAGTACAAAGAAATTACCATTCTAAAAATTGATTTATGGATACAATGCATCCTGATAGATATCACTCCTTTCAAAAAATTATTCCTAACAATATCCAATTTTTCAGTACCCAAGTTAACTATTTTTTTAGATGTCTGAAACGGAAGTAGTTAACCAGACTCAATAAAACTCTGCAAATTGGATTTCTAGTTTAAAACATGTCTCTTCAATTAATAATGCCTAGTAGCACTGACTAAATATGTAAACCATATGTAAATTTATATTTTAATCAAAACATCTAATGCCTTTAAAGAGCTTTTTTAACCTAAATGTCATGCACAATTATCACTACAAAAATGATAGAGGCAACAGTTCATTTGATAAATATGTGTTTTATTTGTACAAGTAATTACCAGCTCATCACCTTTCTTTCCTCTGTTTCCCTTTCTTCTAGGAGAAGGCGATTCTTCTGTTTGAAGGCGATAAAAGCAGAGCTGTGTTATATTGCAAAGTAGCTTTTATTAAGGTTTTTTTTCCATTGGTCTTGATTATTAGCTTATTATGATTTCCCAAGCTGCATATTTTCAACCATTCTTAGATTATGACAAAACATGCAGCACTATAAGTAAAATTACTGGTCATTTTCACAGGCTCAGGATTTCCCATTGCCATGTCTACCTAAGTATGCATAAGTGTAAACATATACATGTATTCACTTGTAATCCATAATACATTTTATAACTTATTAGTAATTGATTCCAAATGTAAATACCTCTTTTGCTTTGTTTTATTTGAACGATTGAAAAGAATATATTTTCTGTTACATCAATTTACACTTGTAATATATCATTTATATTTTGCTTATATTTGATTGGAAAATTCTAATAGAATTCTATATAATTACATAGGTCTTGAATTAAAACACTACTTCTTTCAAGTATAAAAAAGAGTATTCACTCTTTTTCTGAATAATTACTTATTTATTGTCAAAGTGATGTACAGAGGGTTACAGTTTCATACCTAAGGTGGTAGGTACATTTCTTGTACCATTTTTTACCTCCTCCCACTCTTGAAATAATGATATTATATATATATATACATACACATAGATGTATATATACACATATATAGAGAGATTATGTGGATAGTAGCAGCATTCTTGTTACTATTATTGCTATCTTTATGATTAAATTACAGTATTATTTTAAGGATATCATTTTCAGGCAAAATTTATAGGATGTCTAATATCTTTCAAATAACTTAGTAGGGGGCATGAGATTTATTTGAGTGATAGACTAATTGCTTTTCATTTCTGAGGTTCTGAAGTCACATTTATGCATATAAATATAAGAATAATAAGGGGCTGGGGATATAGCCTAGTGGCAAGAGTGCCTGCCTCGGATACACGAGGCCCTAGGTTCGATTCCCCAGCACCACATATAAAGAAAACGGCCAGAAGTGGCGCTGTGGCTCAAGTGACAGAGTGCTAGCTTTGAGCAAAAAGAAGCCAGGGACAGTGCTTAGGCCCTGAGTCCAAGGCCCAGGACTGGACAAAAAAAAAAAAAAAAAAAAAAAAAAAAAGAATAAGAAGAAGAATTTAAGGTAGAATTATGAGATAGTAATACAATCTCTTCTATTTTCAGTCAGACCTCAGTGGGGAATGGCAATAATCTATGATACTTAGGATCACAGAACAAGGCAATTCTGAGCAGAAAAGTTAAGTCTGAAAAGATATATATATATATAGATAGATAGATATAGATATAGATATAGATATAGATATAGATATATATATATCATCCAATCAGTTCTTTCATGTTTGGTGTGAATTAATTACAAATATGCACAAACATCTTCTGAACAGTTAGCTCCTAACTGTACAACTGTCTACCCTTTCCTCAGTGGTCCTAGCACTAGTAGTGGATAGTTTTCTAGTTACATTGTTTCTGTTGCTATTTTGTGGTAATTCAATGAGTTTAGAATGGAGTGTGTTAGTAGCTGAAGAATGTGGCTTTTGCCCACAGTTGAGAACTCAGAAGTCAGTGGGTAATAGTCACATCCTTCGACTACTCTGTAACCTTTTACACTATAGCTATCTCAGTTTTCTACAGCTTAACCTCAGCTTTTGCTCAAGAAAAGGAGGAAGAAATCTAAATTTTAAATCTTTTTTATGCTCCCAGAATGCCTACAGTCACACTAGCAAACACTTAATGTCAAAGAAATCTTCTCATTGAGATGAATTTTGCTTTATCTATTGTTGTCAAGGTTATGCTGTACATATTAGAGAGTATCTGTTTATTAATAGTTATTATCTTGTGGATGTTCATTTTTATATTCTGAATATATATTTAGTAATACATATGGAAATCATTTTACAGGTGTAATGTTAAAAGTTATGAATATAAATAAGTTGAGAAAGCAGCAAGAGTACACAATATTTGCTTATGCCAGATGGATGGCAGACAACAAATCTGAGGAAAAGCAGTGGAATTTCTATAAACACATCATAGACAATTCTTCCCTGTCCTAATTTTTTATCACCTCTATATGTAACAAAGAATGTAATTAAATACATTTAACAAAGTTGTTGGAATAAGAATTATATAAAAAATGGAAAGGACAAAACTATTCTTATGTTAAAAGTCTTGATTACAACAAAAGCATCCTCCTACTTACAGACTTTATATGAAAAAAGAAACTGCCTATGCAAATATACTCTGAAAATAAATTTATTCATATATCTTCACTTACTTTGGGCTCAGTTCTTTCAAACCTAGGACAATGGCAAAGGGACTCAGGTTAAGGAGTGCTTTTACTCTCTTTGCTAAGAACATAATTAAAAATACAAACAGAGGAATGGAATCTAGTTTGTCTTCTCATTTAGAAGAATGTTTTAACTATACTCTTGCAGCTCTAAAGAGAATGTCACATTCCCAACTGTATTCAAAATGATAACTCATTTGTAAATTTAATTTGCTAATTTCGTTGTATGAAACTTTTATACTGAAAAATAAACAAGTTCTCGACTATATGTTAAAACACTTCTCATGGGTTTAGTAGCTCAAGCTCTATTATTTTTCTGATAATCTCATGTATACAGGAAGAGCTTGTTCCTCAAGAAAGCACTGTGACGATTTTAAGGGTTGAGTGTATTTTACAATAAATGTTTTTACTGGTAGCAATGTAGCTCACTGATCATGTTGTCCACATTTGAATTAAGTTAATATCCATTAAGTCCTCTAACACTGCACTTGGAGAAGAAATTACAGTATTTATAAGCATTTAACTTATGGTAATGTGATATAAAATTTAGCATAAATTTTCATTAGATTTAGGGTTAATTTCTACATAAAGTAAGAAAGCTGGACAATTCTCTGCTGATCTACTGACAATTTATTCAATCATACCCATTCAAAAAGGGAAAATTGACTTCATAAAAGTACCAGAAATATTATGAATCATATTGTAAATTTGTTATCAAATTATACAATTTGACAATTATACAAATTTGACAATTTATACAAATTGACAATGTGTGTGTGTGTGTGTGTGTGTGTGTGTGTGTGTATCTGGCTGTCTGCCTGCCTGCCTGCTTTTCTATCTGTATATCTGTGCTATGTCTGTGTCTCTATCTTTGTCTCTGTATGTGTGATGTTTCAGCTCAGGATCTTCTACTTTCCTGGCTGGTCCCTGCAACTTGAGATATACTTCCAGTCCTCAAGATCGCATAGCTATTTATTTTCAGATATAGATGACAAACATATTTAAAAGCTTGATAAAGTTTCTGACTTTTTAGACAAAATGTTTTCAGTCTTTGAGTCCATGAAAATGTTCAGTAGATATTGTCATTTGTAATGTGAACATTTATGTTATTCTAAGTCAGAAATATGATTTAATGTTCTCTTAAGGAATTGGCAGCTTTAGTCATCAAGGCCAATGGTACATATTTTAAATAAACTCTGTTGCTACATTATTAGGTTAGTAGGTCAGATGCATAAATGCTTTTTGATTAGGATATTTTTGACTTACAGAGCTTTTGTGTGATATCACCTCATTGTACCGAGAAAGTATCTGTGTTGTTATTCAATGTAGTCACAAAATGTACAATATATATTTTGAAACACAGAAACTTGTTCAGTATTCATAGCTGAGATGCTGATGTATTTTTCCTTGAGGAGATATTCTGCAAGGATGCTTTGTTGCCAGAAGAGTTTATACCATCCTGAAATAAATAAACAGTCCATAAACTCTGTAGTAGCAGTCAGCAGTAAACAATCAATCTGTGAAACATTCACTAGACTGGAAAAAACTCCCTTCGATACCAAACAATCTCTTCAAAACTTTTACTCAACTTTTGTATCTAGAAAACTTTCTTTGAAAATGCCTACTTTAAAGAATATGTAATGTGTGACTAGAACTAGTGAGAATGTTTTCAGCAACATTTAGCTTAAGGGGTAATGTAGAAACCTACTGCTGTAGAAAACATGTCAATCAAACTATGACTTGCTCTTCAAGGTGACCTTGTAAATACATGCGAAATTTTGTTGAAATATTTCAGTTTGAGATAATGAGTCACCTCAAATATGGATATATATATGTATGTGGTTAGTGGTATATAAAAACTTAAATATATATATATAACTATTGTTACATATACTTATATATGTATAAGTGTATAATATATATTATTAACATATATAGTTATTATAATGATTGTTATATATGTAATTGCATATGTATGTAAATAGGAATATATATAGAAAATTATACATAATGATGTAGAGAGTTATATATACATTATATCTTTCTTATAATTTTATATATCTATATATACATATAGATTGCAGATACATAGAGTAAATGCAGTCATACTATTCAATATTTATCCTCTGAAAGTAGGAGAATTAATGGGAAGGGTTGGAGAGACACAGGAGAGAATGATGCAAGGAATGACAGAGATCAGGTGCATTGTACTTATAAACTGATTTGTTGAATGATAATCCTTTCATACAACTATTTAAGATAATGGAAATATATTTTTAAAAAACAATAAAATTTTAAAATAAAAGAGATCATAATGAAACATTCCAAATGTATATAAATGAATACATGCACATATATTCTAAATTTACAAGTAAAAATTTAAAAATCATCAAAAAATTAACAGATTTCTTTTCATGACTAGCAATTTATGCATTTATTTTGTGGTCATGTAATCAAATATAAAAGAATTACTTTTTCTTGGATGTTATGGTAAAAATGGAGTATCTTACTATATCACACTTAATCACAGATGATTTTTCTCCCTTGTGTCCTCCAGAATTATTTCTTTATGCAAGAGATTGCATAATGACAAGGGAATTCTTTTGTTGAGAATAATGTTCATTTAGTTTGATTTCACCAGCATATTTACTGATTCAGGAAATGAAATTGTAAGAAGGCAAACACTCTGTCATCTCTTCTTAAACAAAACATAAATGGAAGATTACACAATCTTTCCACACTAAAGAAGAAATTACATGACTACTTGATTTAATTTTTGTCATCCTCATTATAGATGAATTGATTCCTTGCTATGTGAGGCATGCTAAGAGAGCCTTGGAGGTATATTTAACAAGTGAAATGTATCACTTACAAATTTCCTGATTTTATTTTTAGGTATGTGACTACTCACTAGAGACCTGCTTTTCCTTGAGAGAAAAGGAATGTATTTGTAGTGGATTTCATTTATGAATGCATGGAAGAAAAATTCTACCTTTTGCTGTATAAAAATTCTAACAAATGAGATATATTCAACCATTGAGGTTATTAATATGGAAACATTTCTCCAATTATTCCCATAGGATTTTAATGCTTGCAAAGTTACTTCTAAAACGCACAGCTAGTTATTTGACTACTATTAAGCACAATAAAGAAGAATGAAAAAAAAAAGAACAACTTCACTTTCAGTGGTGATAAACACATTCTCTTTTGTAATAACATAATATACATAAAATACATTTTTCTTCCCATTACTTTGAATCAGTTATTTACGTTAATTAATGTTTATGCTGAAATGAACTAAAATGATCAAAACTAGTTATTTACAAGCATAAAAAGGAAAGTTAATAAGTTAATTCTGCTCAGAGACTACATAGTGTAAATAGAAAGCATAAGACAGGTGAATACTGAGTAAAACTTCTGCTGTGAGAATATATACTAAATGTAAGCATTAATTTTTATGTAAAACAACCAGGAGACAAAATTCAGAGTTACTCTAATATGATGAGACCAATAAAGAATCCCTACAATACCAAAGTTTCCTTAGACAAAGGTGAAATATAAGATCACCTTGAAAGGGAAGTGCCCATACTGAGATATTGATGAAATAGATATTTAAAATATAGTATTTCTCCAGGAATGTAAAACCCAATTTACCCAAGAAGATTATTTGTAAAATCATACTGAAAATATTACATTTGAAAAAATAGACAGATATATTTTTCCTGACAAATAGGAAAAGAAGATTCAATATTTCTAATGGATCAATTTCCCCTGAATGATTTATAAAGATCCTACAGAAATTAATAAGCAATATGATATGCAAATTAACGTAATGGTTAAATGCTGTTAATGTGTGTATATATACATATATTTTAAAAGGGAATACGCAGCTTTTCTAATATAGAATTTTAAATAACATTTTGGAGGATTTATACTATATAATTTTATGATTTATTATAAAATATTTAGAAGAATTACAGACCCCATAATACTGAATATTTTGAGTTGATATGTCAATGTGATTAGTACAATATAAAATAATTACTTTTCTTTTCCTTTCATTTTCATTTGTGTTCAAAATGAAACAAAGATTTGCATTTAAGTCCTGAACTTAGACACTATTAAAGAAAAATATAGGGAAAAAACTCCAAGCAATAGGCATAGATAATAACAAGATGATAAAATCTCCAAGCAATAGGCATCGATAATAACAAGATGATAAATTAAGGAATGGAGAAAAAAATTCTACCTGGCAATGCGAGGAACTGAAAAGCCAGTGATAATCAAGGTTTGTGGCTTGAAGGAAATAAATAATTGTGTCTACTGACAATTATATGTAACCTTACATGTAGAAATACTCTCTTAGGGTTTAGGTACACAATTTTTTGTGTCTGACCTTTCCATTATCTTTAATTGTGAGATAGAGGTACAGTGCCTATGCCAGTTGATATAAAATGACTTTTTGGTAATGTAGTGATTCAATAAATATTAGCTTCAACTGTTTCCGAATTAAAAAATAATGCAGTTGTACATGTCTAGATTTCTCAGGAAATTAAAGATATCTTAACTTTTCACTAAATATATAGCCTTAACAAAGCAGATTTACTATGATTCCTTCATTATTTCACAGAAAAAATAGATTTCTACTTTCTTTGAGGTCTTGATTTATTATCATTAGTGTGGTAATATCCTAAAAGCCTCAACTAGTGCTATAAAAATAAAGAAATCCCTGTGCACACTTTTCTTTTGTATATTTGTGCACATCAGAAAGAAGAAACAGATTTTCAAACTTTGTTAAATGACAACATTTTTGTACAAATACTTAAAAATAATAATACAGTTGTTTGCAATATAGATAATAACATGACTTTTTGCTATTATAAATAGGAAATGTTTTATTAATAACTGCCTACATCAAAGTAAATGCTCTTCAAAGCTAACACATATAAGTTTGGAAAAGAAGGAATTGGAACATGGCACAGGAGATAAATTTACTCAAACTGCAATCTGTGTACATGTGCAGAAATATTACAATGAAACTATCTTTGTATCAAAAGTCCAGTAACAGGTTTGTGTGAGAAGAACTTAGCATGTCTGCAACTTAATAACTGAGTTCATCCTCACCCTCTTCACCCCAGAGACAGAAAACAATTGCATTAGCAGCTCCAGTTCTATCTAATTAGAACTTTGAATATCATTTCCATGTTGGTGTTAAAATTCAAACTTCACTGAATTTGGTATCATGTATTATTATGTGCACATACCAGATCCTGCTCAG
The DNA here is from genome assembly GCF_023159225.1 of Perognathus longimembris pacificus. Lineage (NCBI taxonomy): Eukaryota > Metazoa > Chordata > Mammalia > Rodentia > Heteromyidae > Perognathus > Perognathus longimembris. Next base: position 15,514,144 of record NC_063182.1, on the reverse strand, counting down.
ATTTTTAAGTTGTTATTATAGGTGTACAGATTGGTTATATTTACACAAGTCAGGTAATGAGTACATTTCTTTATGAACAGAGTCATACTTCCTCTTTTCTCCCAAGTTTTCCCAGCAAACCTCCCAGCCCAAGTTGTATAGTTCATTTTCAACGTCGCATCTAGTGAGTATCATTACTGGATTTGTTCACCCTTGGCCACACCATATTTTTCTCATGCTAGAGACTGTACCAAAGGCTTTGAGAATGCTAGATGATAATCTATCAAAATAAAATTCTCAGGCTTTTGTTAAATATTATAAGGTATATGTCTCTTTCCATTTTCCTCAAAATAAAATGAAATAGTAAGCATCATTTAAAAAATTCTACACCTTTAATCCTAGCTATTCAATAGGCTTAAATCCAGAAGATCACAGTTCAAAGTGATTTGGGGCAGAAAATTGGTTTAGACCCCATCTTCAAAGTACCCCACCCAAAAACTATGCTGTAGCTGGGCGACATTGCCTCACACCTGAGATTCTAGCTACTCAGGATGCTGAGATCTGAGGATCACAGTTCTAAAACAGCCGAGGCAAGATAGTCCATGAGACTCTTAATCTATAGTTAACAAATACAAAAAAACAGACGTGGAATTGTGGCTCAAGTGGTAGAGTGCTTCAAGCTCCAGAACCAGCACACACACACACACACACACACACACACACACACACCTATATGAAAGGCATGGCCCAAGTGGTTGAACATGAGATGGGAAAATTAGTCAAATAAACTCAAGGTCCTGAGTCCAATCACCAGTATTTCCAGTGAAAAAGCAACTTATTATTTTTATAAGTCCAACAAATATTTCAAATATTTACTGACTCTATTACAAACTATGTGATATCTTTGCAATAAACATTTTAAAAATAAAAATTTCAGTTTTTTACCTTGAAAAGTCTTATTTTCTTTTATTTATTTATTATTTATATAAAAGTGAATTAGACTAATTCTAAGCTTAACTTAATTGGTTTTATAAGTACTGGCTCAGTGTCTCCTCTGTTATATTGCTAAATAAAAATAAATTTGTACTAATGAGTACTATTTAGAAGGAAATAGCCCTATCTTTTGTAAAGTCAAAAATTGTCGGTCTGGGGATATAGCCTAGTGGCAAGAGTGCCTGCCTCGGATACACGAGGCCCTAGGTTCGATTCCCCAGCACCACATATACAGAAAATGGCCAGAAGCGGCGCTGTGGCTCAAGTGGCGGAGTGCTAGCCTTGAGCGGGAAGAAGCCAGGGACAGTGCTCAGGCCCTGAGTCCAAGGCCCAGGACTGGCCAAAAAAAAAAAAAAAAAAAAAAAAAAAAAAAAAAAAAAAAAAATTGTCAAATATTAGAGAAAAAAATTGTTCACGATGCAAGATGTTAAAGAAATTCATATAGTTATGTATACAAAGTCTAAGTAGAAATACTGCTTTATGTTTTACAAATTTGTGTTTTGGAAATTAGTTCTAAAAGAATAAAGATATTTTAAAACACTATAGATTGGCTTTGCCCTTCTACCTACTTCTCCAGTCATTCTGATAAATACCTTTTCTCCACATTTCCCCATTTCTTCTCTACTTCTCTGTCTTCCCCTTTCTTCCCTTCCTTCTTAGCCATCTTTCTCTTCTTTCTTTTGTTTAATTATTTTAAAATTTTTTAAATTTTTTTGTCTAACTGATGTACAGAGAGGTTACAGTTTCATACATTAGGCATTGGATACATTTCTTGTACTGTTTGTTACTTTGATTTATGCAAACAAGTCAAACCAGTACCAATAGTACTGTGATTCTGGATCAGTAGACATTTCGGTACTCTCACCTGTAAATTGACATTTTTAAATAAAGAGAAGTAAAGTTATATTATTTACATTGTCTTACTAAAAATGTTTGACATATATATATACATATGTATATCATGTATGTATTTATTTACTTGGAAAATTAAAGACCAAGGGTTTTTTCCAACCATAGTTCCTATTTTATTAGTCTTTCAAATTCTGCCTATCACACTGAAAACTAACATTGTTTTATATTTTCTGAATTGAGTGCAGCCACAGTAGTGTAACTCAATATGTAACAAATAGCCCAGCATTCACAACTGTAAGCACATTTTGAAAGAAGTCCTCCAAGTTTCCTTTTAATCGTCTTTATTTTTCCACATTTCCTTAGAATCAAATGGTGTTTTCCCAATTCCATACTTCTTGCACAATTGAGCAATGAACTATGAAGTTGTAACTACATTTCTTCATTTTCTAGTACCCCAATACACACAAGTAAGAAAAAGTCGTTAACTTTTACTCTCCAGAAACATCTGACCTGAGCTACTGTCCACAAAATACTACTGTTATGAAGTCCTGAATTGTAGAAGGCAGACAAGCATGAAACTAGATTTTTCTTCAACTTTCATTTATTATGTTCTAATGGAAGTGTTCAGAGGTAAAAATCATTCTTCTGATAATCTAATTTGTATCTGCACCTCAAAAAATTTAGGTTAGGTTCCAGAGTGAGACTTAAAGGTTCTATTTTACATATCTATCATTTTATTTTACTTTATTTATTTTGTATGCCAGTATGTACTGTGACTTATAAGTAAGATCTTGTACTCTAGCTCAGCCTGCTTTATCACAACTGGTAATGGGTCACTTAGAACATGTTTCAATTCTTGCTGATTTTTATGAAATGCTTTTTCCAGTTACAGACTCTTTAAGCATTACTTACCATTAACTTTATCTAATTACTAATTTTCCTGAATGCTATTTGTACTAGGCTGTTGTACTGATATCCCATTTTAGGTGCAGGATTAAATCTGTTCTAGATGTGGTTCAATTTTCAATTAGTTACTTGCACTAATTAGACAGGAGTCTTGATTTATTCCTAATGGCTGTGCTTTCACCTGTTTCTCTTCCCCTCACACTAAACTCCATGCAAAGAAAATAACCCATTTTACTTCATCCTTTTGTTTAAATTTCCTTGATTAAGAGGTAGCATGGATAGAACTGTAAAATGTCTCTATATTTCTAGTGAGTAGTTCTATAATTAGTCCTAGAAGATAAAACTCAATTCTAAGTGAATTCAACTGGCAATTTTCAGGAGCTTCCTTTTAAAAACAACATCTTGACTTTTCTCTCAAGCTTTTGTTTTATCCTCAAAGGAACTACAAAATTATTTATGCACATTGCTTTTAAAAGCTTGAAATTGACCTACGGAATTAAGTACATTGTCTAACCTTGTTTTCATGTGCATTTTGCCAAAGAAGGGGAAGCAAACATATTTTTCCAGTGGTAGGATCCTTTTTTCCGTTTCAGAAATCAATTTTAAACAACTATCAGGAAACTAATATATGATAATAACAAAAACTCACGTTAGCAGAGTACTCACATCTATAGCTGCAGCTATTCTGGTGGCAAGATACTGAAGATCTGTTCAAGGACAGCTCAGAAGCACTGACCCCCCCCCCAAAAAAAAAAAAAAAACAAAAAGCCCAAAACAAACAAACAAAGAAAACTTCTCTAAAATACCCAGGAAACAAAAAAGCCAGTTGAGAGACATGGCTCAAGTAGTTGAAAGCGAGTCAACCAAGTGTGCACAAGAAGTTCAATTTTGATATTGTGTATGTAACAGAAAATAAGCCCTTTTGCTGGTTGTTGTCTTGAATTTATGGGTCAAGGAACTGTCCCTGTGTCAATTTGTGATCAAGCCTAGTGCTCCACCACTTGAGCCATAGCGCCAGTGTCAATTTTTGAGTGGTTAATTGGAGGTAAGAGTCACATAGGGAAATTTCTGCTCCATCTGGCTTCCAACCGTGATCCTCAGAATTCTGTCTCCTGAGTAGCTGGGATTAAAGGCTTGAGCCACTGGTGCCTGGCACAAGTTCTCTTTTTAAAGCATTGATTGTTACACAGCCATGATTCTTCACTAAAGTTAATGTTATAGGAATCCCAGGAAAACCAGGTATCTGGAGACTGACACTCTGAGGTTATGATATAATCTCTATACCATTGTCTGAATCCCAGAAACAAAAATAGGACCCATGAGAGTTACTTGTATGTCTGTTAGAATTATTTCCAACAATACCACTCATCTGCATAAGAATGTTCCCTCAAAATATTTCAGTAACCTAATTCCTCTCTAAAGAATATGTATTTCCTCCATAAAATGTATTTCTAACCAAAGGAAGAACATGGGCCCTATTTGCCCTTCTTCAGTACATCCACTCTTTTATAGAATGTAATATGGCTATTGTAATTAAATCATGCTGAAATTGTTTTCTTAGAATACATTTTAAAGACCTCTACCTTTTGTAGGATGGGATATTTTCCCCCTAATCTCTCTTTTGACATTTCTTCCCTTTGCAAGCACATCCAGTCATGTCAACTCCTAGTGATCTAGCCAAAATATTTCAAAATCAAATCATAAAAACAAACATGGGAGGGTGTAGACAATAACAGAAAAAAGCGGGGCATGAGGGGGGGGGGTAGCCCTCCAGATATTAATTCCTCATGTTGAATTTGCAGCTACTTTTTCTTTTTCTTTTTCTTTTTTTATGGTTCTGGAGTTTGAACTCAGGGCCTACACGTTGTCCCTGGCCTTTTGTGCTTAAGGCTAGAACTCTAACATGTGAGCCACAGCTCCACTTCCAGCTTTTTCTGTGATTAATTGTAGATAAGCACCTCATAGACTTTGCTGCGCAGGCTGCCATCAGATGGTTATTCTCAGATATCAGCCTCTTGAGGAGATAGGATAAAAGGTGCATGCCACTGGTATTTGGCTCAAAATGCCTCTTTTATCCCTTTTATCCCACTTTCTTCCTCTAAAAGACAATATGATCTAGACACACAAAGAACAATAGCCTCATCTCCCCTACCTGCCAGGATGGAGGATCAGGTTAGTGAGAATATGATGTGAACAGCTGATTGAAAACTAGAACAGCAGGTTAAGAGGAGGATGATTCAGAATCATGAGCTGAAGAAATAAAAGGTTAATTAAGGTAATGAGGTTAGGACTGGAATATTAAATCTGAAAGGAGGAAAGGAGAGGAGAGGAGGAGTGGAGATTTTTGACTTTGTAAAGACCACTTGCACTTGTGATTTTTGGATTAAAATCCGTGTGTGTGTGCACGCACGCGCGCTCGCACACGCATACAGAATTACTTGTATTACTCTATACCCCAAAATATTACTCATAGGCATAAAAATACAACCTTTGCAATAATTCAACAATATGGGCTGGGAATATGGCCTGGTGGCAAGAGAGCTTGCCTCCAACACATGAAGCTCTTGGTTCGATTCCCCAGCACCACATATATGGAAAACGGCCAGAAGGGGCGCTGTGGCTCAGGTGGCAGAGTGCTAGCCTTGAGCGGGAAGAGTCCAGGGACAGAGCTCAGGCCCTGAGTCCAAGGCCCAGGACTGGCCAAAAAAACAACAACAACAATAATAATAATAATAATAATAATAATAATAATAATTCAACAATATGATTTGTCTCTTTTTATCTACATCAATATCATCTATATCTATACCTATGGCTACACATGTCTGTCTTTTATCATCTCACTCAATGAATGTCATCTTGCATCCTTGCTTTGCACAATCCAGGAAATCACTTGTGTAATATACTACTATGTGAATGATGATTCTGACTTTTTATCTCATTTAAAGAATATGAAATAATAATTATCTTCCCTATGCCCCCAAAATATTACATTACTAAATACATGTGATAGAAATGGATAAGTGATGAAAATATATATCAGGTGTTCCTCCACTGAGAATTTTTCAGTTTGATTTAAAAATTCCATCCAGGAAGTAAGAAGCCTTTAAAAATTCTGATTTTTGTGCCCCTAGGGTTTGAACGCAGAGATTTTTTCCTTACTAGGCAAATTTTCTACCCCTTGAGCCACTCTGTGAGTCTTTTGGGGAATGGTCTAATGCTTTGGTCTTGGAACCAACTTGAATAATGATTCTCCTACATATGGTTCCTAGTAACAGAGATAACTGGTGTCCTTTAAAAGAGATAATGAGATTGTTTACAACAATAATATTTCATATTTCAAGAAAATTTCTATCATAGACAGAGCTTGATATGTATTCTCTTTACAATAAAGTTAGCAGAGAACTTGTCAGCATAATTACATATTTACATAAATAATATAAGATGAACACAAATATGATAATATTGTGGCTGTATGTGTGTGTTTGTGTGTGTGAACACATGTGTGTCAGTCCTGGGGCATTAACTCAGAGCCTGGGTGATATCTCTGAGCTTTTCTTTCTTCTCAGTAATAGAATTCTACCACTTCAGCTGTATCTTTACTTCTGGCCTTTTGCTGGTCAACTGGAGATAAGAGTCTCATGTACTTTATTTCCCAGGGTGGCTTTAAACTGTCATCCTCAGATCTTGGCCTCCTGAGTAGCTAGAAATACAGATATGTATGAATCATTGGCATTGAGCAATATTGTTATCTTTAAAAGTAAAATATAATTTATATCTGGTATTATATTGTTTTTGTTTGTATATTCCCATTGTTAATTTTCATATGACTCATTTGTCTTTTTCCTATTACAGTATTGTAATGAGCCCACTGATTAGTCAAAGGAAAGATATATATTTGTGTTAAAGGTCATAAATGACTTTTTAAAAATATGAAGGTAGAACAAGCCTTGATAAGAGGTTTGAGATAGGTAAAGAAGGATTTTTTTAACTTTTTTTAGTTGGAAGAATAACCATATACTTCACTATGTGCAGCAAAGTTTTATATAAAAATCAGCTGAAATATTTTTTTCTTTTTTCTCCTCCCATGTACATTCATTTATTCCATATGCACCCACTGAGCACACATTATACTCGGGGCATCTTTAGCATTCAGAGAGCACACATTATGTTCTAGGCACTGTGTTAAGTATTTGGAATACAGAATAAAATAATGTGCAATTATCTATTGTTTTCTCCAAAAATTGCATTGTAGGTATGACATATGTGTAGCAGGCGTAATATAAACTGGTGTTGTGCATTAAATCCTCCCATTCTCGAGGAGCTCATCTCTAGCACAGCCCATTGTGGAGCAGATGCTGTAAACAAATGATGTAAAGCTAACAGGGAAGGCACTGACAAGTCTTGTGACTTACTGAGCTATTTAAAATGAGCAATGAGCCAAAGCAGGACTCCAACCAGGAAGGAATCAATAATGTATACATTATCATACATACGTTCCCAAGATCAGGGTAATAATCATATGACATTCATTCAGGTTACTAAATAATTTTAAGGAGGTTTTCTCTTTTCCCCATACACTCCAATGTACTGGAATCTTAGTACAACAGAGAGAGTTTAACTTAATTTCATAGCTATATTACTCTAGTGTCTCCATACTTTTTGTTCCAGCATTTATCACCTCATTTAATCCCTGAGAGGAAAAGTGACAAAAGAGAATACACTGTATATTAATGCAGTCATGTACTGGTTTCAGGTTTTGGCCTTCACCAGCTGTGCTATGTCATAAAATTTTTTACAGAATAAATAAGTGAATATCATGTCTTCTTTCTTCTTTTGAACATCCTGAATTGATTACTCATGTTTTTATTCTATTATTAAAATGATTACTTCATATTCTTCTTTTTCTTATTTTTTTCTTTATTGTCAAAGTGAAGTATAGAGGGGTTACAGTTTCATATGTAAGGCAATAAGTACATTTCTTGTTCAAATTTAAAATTATTGCTATTTTACACTTTACTATCTGTGATTTCTTTGATTCACTCTAATATTTCTTTGATATTTCTTTATTTTAGCTCAATAGGTACATGAAATATATTTTTAAATAAGTGTCCTATATTAAAAAATAAATAAAGAGTGCAGATTATTCTTATTTCTCCCTGAGTTTGCCCATTATATTACCAATGAAATAAGCATACTCTGTTAATTCCATCATACCTTAGCATCCATGAAATAGGCATTCTTTTAAAAAAAATTTTTATTGTCAAAGTGTTGTACAGAGGGGTTACTGTTCCATAGGTAAAGCAGTGTGTAACTTTCTAATCCAACTTGTTACCTCCTCCTCCTTCCCCCTTCCTCATTTCCCCTCCCCCGCCCATGAGTTGTACAATTGTTTTACAGCATATAGTTTTTTAAAAATAATTACTTATTTAATGTCAAAGTGATGTACAGAGGGGTTACAGTTTCATACATAAGGCAATGGGTACATTTCTTGTACAATTTGTTATCTCCTCCCTCATTTCCCCCCTCCCTGTTCCCTTTTTTCCTCTCCCCCAATGAGTTGTTCAGTTGGTTTACACCAAATAGTTTTGAAAGTATTCCTTTTGGAGTCATTTGTCTTTTTATCCTTTGTCTCTCGATTTTGATATTCCCTTTCCCTTGCCTACTTCTAATACCAGTATATACAGTATCCAGGGTACTCAGATGAGATACAGTGATAGCATGGGGGCAACCACAGGCAGGGGATACAAGAGGATCAACAGACAAAGTTACGGTTTCACATGGCATGTTGAAAATAATTACAACAACACTCATTTCCATAACATGGAGTTCATTTCTCTTAACATCATCTTATGTGCTCATAAGAGCATAGCTATTGGGTTATTGCAATCCTCTGCTGTGACTAGCCTAAACGTATACTAATTATTCCCTATGAGGGAGACCATTGAGTCCATATTTATTTGGGTCTGGCTCACTTCACTTAGTATAATTTTTTTCCAAGTCCTTCCATTTCCTTATGAATGGGGCAATTTCATTCTTTTTGATAGTGGCATAAAATTCCATTGTGTATATGTGAAGAGGAGAAAGATGGCGCCGAGACAATAGGGAGGCACCCCGACTCGCACCAACTGAATAGCGAGCTGGGAACTCCAACACCCAACACTCCACCAAGAACCCAGCAAAACCAGCATCCAGAAGCAGTGGAGAAACGCAGGAAAACAAAAAGGAGCAAAAAAGAAGAACCGAAAACCTACACGGAGCCGGAGATTAATCGGGGCACCCTCCCCCCACCAGCCGGCCCTGGCCCAAACAGGGTCAGGCTGGGAAAGGGAAACCCGGCGATCGGCAGACAGGTTGCCAGGAGCGCAGAATCCATATAGCGGGAGACCCCACGGACACAAAGCAGGGTGCGGACCAAGACACACCCAGCAGCGACGAGAAGTTCGGGTCCACACCGGATTCGGACAAGGGAACCCAGCGCGGCAGAAAGAGGGAACGGGGGAGCCACCACGACACTTCGCCAACCCCTGAAGGGCCAACGGCGGTGCGGGACACGCACACAAAGCAGCAAAAGTGAGTCCCCCATAATCCCTTCCCCCAACGGGAGACCCAAGCCCGACAAAGACGATATATCTCCCTCCCTCCCCCTCCCCACTCCCGTGGGAACAAAGATTCCCCAAATCAGGCGGGAAGCTCCCAGCAGGCACTGGGAAGCCAGTCTAGCAGGGGAAGGGCGGAACAGCCCCAAGCCCCCAAAGGTTCCTGAACTGGCAGAACCGGCCCCGTCCCCTTCCCAACAGGGGCCAGGGACGGCCGGCAGGGCAAGCCCCACCCGAGGCGCCTAGACCTTGCGGACTCTTACAACTAAAATCACAGGCGCTGGTGGGCAATACCAGCCCAGCAGGGTCACCTGAGCCTGATCTCGTTCCCCCTCCTCGAAGCGGAGGCGAGGTCTGAGGGTGCCAAGCCACACCCGGACAGTCGATCCCACTGGGCCCCACACATACTGCTTCCCCCCCCCCAACGGACTCGCGGGAGGGCGCAAGCACAACCCAACAACCCAGGGCTCGCTCTGGGAGGCAGACCCCACTTAAGTGCCTGTTGTAGGGGACTCACAGTGCACAGGAGGGCGGGGCCCCGGCGAAAGCGCCCGCTCTGATAGGCGTGCCCTGCACTGGTGGGCGGGGCCACAGCGACAGCACCTGCTGACGCAGACACGCCTACACAGAAGGGAGGGAAGAACTACACAGACTTCCAGATGCGCAAATCACAAAGAAACATAACTCAGTTCATCAAAGGACAAGCCAACTCGCCAGCTCCAAAAAGCAGCACGACTGGAGAGGAGATGGAGAATAAAAAAGCAAATGAGGACATGTTAACAGGAATGATCGAAACCGTCAGAAATGAAATCAGAAAACAATTCCAGGAGTTTAGAGCGGAAATCTGGAAGGACACCCAGGAAGCCAAGAAAGAAATGGAAGCAAAACTGGATACAATGCAAGCCTCGTTTAAAGAAATGGAAGCAAAAATGGATACAATGCAAGCCGCCTTTAAAGAAAATCTCCACACCCTGAGAATTGAAATGCATGAAAAAATAGATTTAAAATACAACTCTTTAAAGGAAGAAATTTCCACGATCAGAGCTGATATGACAACCATGAATAGCTCTCTGACATCCATAAACTCCGCAATTGAAACCATAACACAAAGAGTGGACCATATGGAATCCAGAATCTCTCGCCTGGACGATGAAGCAGCTGACAACAACCAGAAAATGACCACACTCCAAGAAAAGGTGAAGCTTCAGGGAAGATTACTCCAGGAACTAATGGACAAAGACAAGAGATATAATCTGCGTATAATTGGAATAGAAGAAGGAGCCGAATATCAGAGCAGAGGGCTTAATCATGTTCTCAATAAAGTTATTGCAGAAAACTTCCCCAATCTCACAGGGGACCCCATCCAGGTAACCGAAGCCTATAGGACACCTGGCAGGCCAGACCCCAGGAAAACCACCCCAAGGCACATAATATTCAAGACTACAGACCTCAAGATTAAAGAGCAAATTCTGAATTCAGCCAAAGCGAAGAAGGAAACTTTTTTCAATGGGAAGAGGATTCGAATAACATCCGACTTATCCACACAAACTTACCAAGCTCGAAGTGAGTGGAAGAACACCATCCAAGTACTTCAGAATAACAATTTACAACCTCGGATCAAATATCCAGCGAAACTGGAGTTCACATTCGAAGGGAGAACCAGATCTTTCCACACCAAAGAGGAGCTAAAGGAGTATGTGAATAAAAAACCAGCCCTACAGCGAATATTAAGAGGGGAAGCCCACCCAACAGAGATCGTAAAAGACACACAGACAGATTCAGAAAGAAACTTCAATAGCCAAAGTCCAGCAGAAACACAAGCTCACTAAAGACAAGAAGAAAAAAAAAAAACAACAGGAAAAAACAGCCCAACAAGAAAATGGAAGGAGAAAAAACACCCTTATCCTTGATCTCTTTAAATATAAATGGCTTAAACTCCCCGATCAAGAGGAGCAGACTGGCAGAATGGATCCGCAAGCAAAAAGTTGACATCTGTTGTCTACAAGAGACCCACCTTACAGCAAGGGACAAAAACAGGCTTCGAATGAAAGGATGGAGCAAGATCTACCAAGCAAATGCACCCACCAAAACGGCAGGTGTAGCCATCCTGATCTCAGACAAGCTGGATTTCTCTTTAAAGTCCACTCAAAAAGACAAAGAAGGACACTACATATTGATACAAGGAAAAATCCAGAATCAAGACATCACGGTGATAAATGTATACTCACCGAACAAAAGAGGCCCGACATATGTCAAGCAAATTCTCACAGAATTACAGAGCAAGATAGATGCAAACACAATCATAGTGGGTGACTTTAATACTCCTCTCTCTCCAAGAGACAGATCCAACACCCAGAGGATTAGTAAGGGAGCTGAGGACCTAAATAACACCATTGCCCAAATGGATCTAACAGACCTATATAGAACCTTCCACCCTACAGAGACCCAATACACCTTCTTTTCAGCAGCCCATGGATCATATTCCAAAATAGACCACGTCATAGCCCACACAAAGAACCTCAGCAAATACAAAAGAATTGACATCATCCCATGTATTATATCTGATCACAGTGGATTAAAGGTAACCCTCAACAACAAAGGATACCACAGAGCCTATACACACTCTTGGAGGCTAAACCCCACGCTGCTATCCAACACTTGGGCCACAGATCAAATTAAAGATGAAATCAACGAATTCATAAGCCACAATGACAAAGAAAACACATCACAAAGAAACCTATGGGACACAGCTAAGGCAGTACTGAGGGGCAAGATCATTGCACTCAGTACCCACATTAAAAGAATGGAAGCAGAGCAGGTGAATACCCTCACGATGAAACTAAAACAACTGGAGAAACAAGAAATGACAGAATCTAAAACGACTAGGAGGGGAGAGATTACAAAGATTAAAGAAGAGATAAATCTGATTGAAAATAGAAAGACCATCCAACAAATAAATAAGACTAAAAGCTGGTTCTTTGAGAAAATAAACAAAATTGACAGACCCCTTGCAAGACTCACAAAAAAAAAAAGAGAAGAGACTCATATACGTAAAATCAGGGACTCCACAGGAAAAATTACAACAAATACACACGATATTCAAACAATCATAAGGAGCTATTTCCAAAACCTCTACTCAACAAAAAACAATAATTTTACAGAAATGGATCAATTCTTAGAGAAGTACAAACTGCCCAAACTGAACCAAGAAGAAATAAATCAACTAAATAAACCAATAACTTACGGTGAGATACAGGAGGTAATCAAGAACCTCCCTACTAAGAAAAGCCCAGGCCCAGATGGATTCACCAATGAATTCTACAAAACCTTTAGTGAGGAGCTAATTCCAATACTCCTCAAACTCTTCCGCGAAATAGAAACGGAGGGAAAAATCCCGAACTCATTCTACGAAGCTAATATCATACTCATCCCCAAACCAGGCAAAGATCCAACAAAAAAAGAGAACTACAGACCAATATCACTAATGAACACAGATGCAAAGCTCCTCAATAAAATATTAGCTAACAGGATCCAGAAAGTGATCAAGAATATCATACATCATGACCAAGTAGGCTTCATCCCTCAGTCACAAGGATGGTTCAACATCCGTAAATCAATCAATGTAATTCACCACATAAACAGAACTAAAATCAAGAATCACATTGTTATCTCAGTCGATGCCCAAAAAGCCTTTGACAAAATACAACATCCATACCTATTAAAAGCTTTGGAGAGAACAGGAATAGATGGAACATTCCTCAAAACAATAAAAGCCATATACAACAGACCAACTGCTAATATCATATTAAATGGAGAGAAACTTAAATCATTCCCCCTAAACACAGGAACAAGACAAGGATGCCCACTCTCCCCACTTCTGTTCAACATAGTACTGGAATCCCTAGCCATAGCAATAAGGCAAGAGGGAGGACATCAAAGGGATCCACATCGGCAAGGAAGAAATCAAGTTATCCCTATTCGCAGACGACATGATCTTATATCTCAAGGACCCAAAAAACTCAGTACCCAAACTCCTACATCTAATAAACCAATTTGGCAAAGTAGCAGGATACAAAATCAATCCACAAAAGTCAGCAGCTTTTCTGTACACCAGCAATAGACAAACAGAAAAGGAAATTATGGAAACGATTCCATTTACAGTAGCCAAAAAAAGAATAAAGTACCTAGGGATCAACTTAACCAAGGACGTGACGGACCTATTCAATGAAAACTACAAAAATCTAATAAGGGAAATCAAAGAAGACACAAGGAGATGGAAAGACCTCCCATGCTCATGGGTAGGCAGAATCAATATAGTGAAAATGGCCATACTGCCCAAATTGTTATACAAATTCAATGCAATACCTATCAAAATCCCAGCCACATTCTTCACTGAAATAGAGAAACCAATCCATAAGTTCATATGGAACAGCAAAAAACCTAGAATAGCCAAAGCAATTCTAGGCAAAAAACATAGTGCAGGAGGTATCACCATACCAGACTTCAAGCTCTACTACAAGGCCATCATAACAAAAACAGCATGGTATTGGTATAAAAACAGATCGGAAGACCAGTGGATTAGAATTGAAGACCCAGAAATAAAACCGCACTCTTACAGCCAACTGATATTCGACAAAGGAGCTAAAGACATACAATGGAATAAACATAGCCTCTTCAACTACTGGTGCTGGGAGAACTGGGCAGCCATATGCAGAAAACTCAAAGTAGACCCAAGCCTATCACCATGCACCAAGATCAACTCAAAATGGATCAAGGACCTCAACATCAGACCTGAATCCTTGAAACTACTGAAGGACAGAGTAGGAAAGACACTAGAACTTATAGGCACAGGAAGGAACTTCCTGAATAGAGTCCCAGGCGCACAACAAATAGGGGAAAGACTCAACAAATGGGACTACTACAAATTAAAAAGTTTCTGCACAGCTAAGGTCATAGCCACCAAAATAGAAAGACAGCCAACGATATGGGAAAGGATATTTACCAGCACAGCAACAGACAAAGGCCTGATATCTGTCATCTACAGAGAACTCAAAAAACTAAGCCCCTCCAAGCCCAATAAACCTATTAGGAAATGGGCAAAAGAGCTAAAGAGAGACTTCACAAGAGAAGATATAAAAATGGCAAAGAAACACATGAGGAAATGCTCAACATCCCTGCTAGTAAAGGAAATGCAAATAAAAACAACCCTGAGATACCACCTCACCCCAGTTAGAATGGCCTATACTCTGAACTCAGGAAACAACAAATGCTGGAGGGGCTGTGGGGAAAGAGGAACCCTTCTCCATTGTTGGTGGGAGTGCAAATTAGTACAGCCACTTTGGAGAACAGTATGGAGGTTTCTCAAAAAGCTCAATATAGACCTACCCTATGACCCAGCCATACCACTCCTAGGCATCTATCCTAAACAGCAAAACCCAAGATATCAAAAGGACATTTGTACTTCCATGTTTATCGCAGCACAATTCACAATAGCCAAAATTTGGAAACAACCCAGATACCCCTCCACAGATGAATGGATCCAAAAAATATGGTACTTATACACAATGGAATACTACATAGCGATTAGGAATGGTGAAATATTGTTATTTGCAGGGAAATGGTCAGAACTCGAACAAATAATGTTGAGTGAGACAAGCCTAGAACACAGAAAACAAAGGGGCATGATCTCCCTGATATATGACTGTTAACAAAGGGAGATGGAGAGACAGTAGAGACCAAGTCTGTGAACACTGTATATGTGCTTGATACATTGTATACTGCATATGGGTCTACCTGACCTAGACAAGGGATGGGAAAACAGGTTGTAAGATATCACAAGAAATGTACACAATGCCCTACTATGTAACTGCACCCTCTTTGCACAGCACCTTGTAAAAAAAAAAAAAATTTATGTTCAATTGATAATAAAAAAAAATAAAAAAAAAAAAATAAAAAAAAAAATAAGTCAAAAAAAAAAAAAAATTCCATTGTGTATATGTACCACATTTCCCTGATCCATTCATCTACTGAGAGGCATCTGGGTTGGTTCCATATTTTAGCAATAACAAATTGTGCTGCGATGAACATTGTTGTGCTGGTGGCTTTAGTGTGGTCTTGTTTGTGGTCTTTTGGGTAGATGCCCAAAAGTGGGGCTACTGGGCCTGGGGGAGTTCTATGTTTAGCCTTTTGAAGAATCTCCATACCTCTTTCCAAAGTGGCTGAACAAGTTTACATCCCCACCAATAAAAGACCCTGAGTAGAAAAAACAATCCTAAGTAGAAAGAACAGTGCTGGGGTAATTACAATACCAATCTTCAAGATGTATTACAAAGCTACAGTAAAAAAAAAAAAAAAAAAAAAAAAAAAAAAAAAAAAAGCTTGGTATTGGCACAAGAACAGACCTTAGGACCAATGGAACAGAACTGAAGACCCAGAAATGAACCCGCAGAACTATGCCTACTTAATCTTTGATAAAAGAGCTAAAAAAAAAAAATAGGATGGAAGAAAGATAGCCTCTTTAATAAATGGTGCTGGCAAAACTGGTTCAACACCTGCAACAAATTAAAACTAGAGCCTTATATAACACCCTGCACCACAATCAATTCCAAATGGATCAAAGACCTCGAAATAAAAACAGATACCCTGAAAACACTAAAAGAAATAGCAAGGGAAACCCTTGGGCTCCTTGGCACAAGATGAAACTTCCTTAACAAAGGCCCAGAAACACAACAAATCAAAGAAAGGTGGGACAAAAGGGACTGTATTAAACTGCAGAGTTTCTTCAGGGCAAAGGACATAGCTTCCAAGATAAACAGAAAGCCCACAGATTGGGAAAAGATCGTCATACATCGGACAAAGACCTCATATCTAAAATATATGCAGAACTAAAAGAATTAAATTCCTCCAAAACCAAACCTCAAAGAACCAACAGCCCCCTCAACAAGTAGGCTAAAGACCTAAAAAGAGACTTCTCTGATGAGGAAATGAGAATGGCCAGGAGACATATGAAAAAGTGCTCTACATCACTGGCCATAAAAGAAATGCAAATCAAAACAACATTGAGATTCCACCTCACCCCAGTAAAAATGTCCATTATCAGGAAAACTAACAATAACAAATGCTGGAGGGGATGTGGCCAAAAGGGAATCAATCCTACTACAGCATATAGTTTTGTAAGTATTGCTGATGAATTGGTGTCTTTTATCCTTTGATTTTGAAATAGGCATTCTTAACCTGGAAATTAGCCCTTTGGGATAGTAAGGCAGGATGGTGTGTGTGTGTGTGTGTGTGTGTGTGTGTGTGTGTGTGTGTGTGTGTGTGTGTGTGTGTGTATTATTCTCTTACTTGTTCTTTTTCTCTGATAGAACCTTGAATGATACAAGAGTAGTGCTGAACATACTGAGGAAATGGAAATATGTTTATGGCATGGAATCAAAATCACAAATTATCTATCCTTTCATAGAAATATATGTCTCATTTGTAATTCTAGAATCAAAGAAAGGAGAAAGCAAAGCTAGGACTTGACTGCTATATCTATAAATAAATGCACATGAAAAATAAAGTGTGAACTTTTTGGACACTGAAGATGCATGACTGTAATCCTAGCTACAGAGAAGGCTGAGATCTGATCTGAGGATCACAGTTCAAAGCCAGCTAGAGCAGGAAAGTCTGTGAGACTCTTATCTCCTTTAAAGAACAAAATGCTGGCAGTGGACATGTGGCTGTGGTGGTAGAGTGCAAGATTTGAGCCACTGAGCAAAATACCTCAGGGACAGGGCTCAGGCTTTGAGTGGCTCCAGGACACACACACACACACACACACACACACACACACACACACACACACACACTATAATTGTATAGTGTCTCAAGTTTGTAACTAATTTGCTTGTAAGGTAGTTTTTATCAAATCAAGACCATTAACAGGGATGTGCAGATACTTGTAAACTTTTATACAATTTTACATCATAAAACATTAATTTTCCATGATATTATAATACATTATAGAGTTCAATTTTACAGAATATAGTATACCTTATTGAGGCAGAAGGTATATCTTATTCAATTTTACAGGAAATAATTGTATTACTGATAGAATTATGACAAAATTTCTAATATTGTCAACAGAAATAAAAATATTTTGCCCTGATTTCATTATTCCAATTCATAAGAGCCAACATTCTGATTATAAGCAATGAAATGTTAATGAAGAACATAATACTCATGTATACAACATTGTAGTCAAACCATTTACAAGATACAAACTAACAGAGGTCAATATGAGAAAAAATGGAGAACTCAATTTAGCTTTCTCATTAAATTTCCAAATGTGATGCATCTCACCAACACCTTTAAGGTGAAATTTTTCACTTAAACAGAGATCTTCTTTTAGCATTAGTAAGTATTAAATAAAAGTAGATAGGATAGCATATTCCTTTGTCCTATACAGAAATTGGCTTATCGAAAGCCATACATAGCAGCTTATACTCTCCCAAATTTGACACCTTGGTACTGTAGACCCAAGAAATAAGCATTATTTTTCCCTGATGTCCATTGCCATTGTTCATTTTTCTAGACAATTTTACATCCTTTTTCATGAGACGTACTCTCAACATACATTCACAATTTGGACAACACAAAGATGAATCATGTTGCCTTTTATACCTCATTAGCTTTAACAAATACTTAGCTGGCACTCCCATAAACACTGTCCTACCTGCTGTTCTGCTTCTTGCTATGTTACTTTCCTGCTGTTTTTACAGGTGTCGTTGAAGCTGGGCTAATCTGAAGTATAGCATCATTGCTACATCAGTCTCATATGGTCTAAGGCACAAATTTGAAGACAAAATTTACTGGGGAAAAACACAACCAAAATATCCCAAGATTATATGGTACAAAATGAAAATATATTTACACAGAAGATCTCAACACCACTTACACCATCTTATTTTTGTTCATGTTCTTATTTTATTATAATGTGGGTATAATCTGATATTAGACAAGTTTGTTAACACTAAGTGTTCTCTTTTAGAAATTACAGGATGCTGTAATCATTATTAATTTGGAAAATACAATCTTCTAATTTTCATATGCCATCTTAGTATGGCTGCTTATATTTATGCCATTTTTCAGTAAAATCTATAGAAGTTATCAATAAACATAAATTTTGAGATGTCCCATCTTAGGTTGGTGGTATGCAAATTAAACATTTATTTGAAACAAAAGGAGCTAAATGTAAGGTAGTATCTAATACTTAACACTTTGAAAAAAAGAAACAAATAGATGCCATAAAACCTTTTCAGGTGCTGAGGATAAAGCTCCGTGGTAGAATACTTGTTAGCAATCATGAGGCACTATGCTTGATCCAAAGCATCACAAAATCTAAAATAAAATGAGCAAAATGAGCAAAATAAACCCTAGTATTGTATTTTCTTTAATTAATTAATTAAGTATATAATTTTGCAGCACCAATTATGTACTAGGTCTTAAGGGACAAACCAGCTTATAAAATAGCCTAGAGACCAAATTATATAAATATACTTCATGAAACATGAATTAAAGATTGGAAATATCTCCATTCATAGTCTTTCTCATCCCTCTATCTAATTCCTCTCTTCTGTATTTTCTATCATGGTAATGATAGAAATGAAAATAATTATAAAATGCAGAACCTGGAGGTTTGATTCAAGTAATCCAACACTGACTTATGAAGCACAAAACTCCAACTTCCCATACAGTTTTGGAAATAGAAAAACAAACAGCAAAACCTACCAAAATTTACAAAATTGAAATTACTCTGCTGGAATAAGAAAAAAAAAATATTCCTGTGGGTGTGACTGAAATTACAATCAAATAACTATATTGAAATAACTAGATTCTTCATTTCCCAGTGTTTTAGAAAATTACTGGGTGAAATTAAACTCTAATTTAAAAATAACAATAGAACAATAATGTCAGTGATAACAAGTCACAACATTCCATTCTACTGGAAATTATCTTACATGTTGGATAAAACCATATATTTTATCTTTGGGTGGAATACCTTCTTAGCTCCTCAAATATCTCAGCTGTCAGTTGCACTTAAGCCTGTGTTGAATTTCCACTGTCAATAAGAAACTTTCTTTTTGCTTTTCTTATTCCCCAACATGGAATGCATATCCTTTTCCTTTCTGGAAGGGAGGAAGGAGTCATGTTGAGTGTCTGTAAAGTGGTACTTCCAGAGAACAATTGATTGTTGATGATATGAGTTTTGATAAATAAAACCAAATGTAAGCAGATGATTAACCACTCATATCTTTTTCATCTGGAGAAAAGAGCAAAATAATTAAAACAAACCTTTGTGTGTCCTGTTCATTCTGGGCATGTTCAGGAAATGCATGGTCTCTAGAGTGAGTCCATAGGCTTCTCACACTAACAGCTGAAACACAAAATCAGAGTTACATATATGCAGAAAGGGATATTATATACATAATTGCATAAGTAGAAATGCTGTGAGAATTAAACAGTCCCTGAAGTCTACATCAGACTATATTGATACTGAAGCTCTACTTCTAACTGAGCACATAGAAAAAAGAAAATGAATGTAAACTGATCTGATCAAAGTGTCTACTCATGTAGCTGAATCTGGCCTTATACACCATACACATACAAACAAACTCAAGTTTTCCTTGATTAAGTAGTAGTTTCTATTGCACTTACTTATTTCAAAGTTGGTTGTCTATCAGTCAATTATATTTATTTAACTGTAATCACAAATTAAAATTATATATTTATTTAAAACAATTTTATATCCATTAATAATATGAAATGACTACTCTGAGATAATTACCATATAAATTATTAATTTTGTTTGTATGTGCAAGCTTAAACTCTAATTTTAAATAATGTTCAATTACACAGTAATAATATACATTATTAACTAAAGTCTTCATGTTTATTAGTTTCTCAAAAACTATTCATGTTACTACTAAACGTTTGTACACTTTGACCATAATCTCCCCATTTCTGTCTCATTCATACCCTAGCAGCCACCGTTAATTTGTTCCTGTGAGTTCTACATTTGTTTAGGATTTCATATATAAATGTTATCCTATAGTGATTCAGCTTATTTCTCTTAACATAATTGCTAGCAGGTTCATCCATGTTAAAAACAGAAGGATTTTTTTCTCTTGTAAGGATCAGTAACAACATTACAACGTGTGTATATCCATGTAATTGAGTATCTTCATCCATTCATCCATTCCTGGCACTGCTTAGGTTGTTTGAATACACTGTTTATTTTAAATAATGATGTAAGGAATGCAGGGTACAAATATTTCTTTGGGATCCTGGTTTCATTTCCTTTGGCCACATATCTAGAAGTTGATTGCTATAAAATGTGACAAATCTCTTTCAAAGATTTTGAGGAAACTCCACAATCTTTTTAATTATCATCTTAAAATTATACAAATGCATAAGATCTGTTTTTCTCCATGACTTCAACAACATTTATTATTTCTCATCTATTTTGTAACAATCACCTTTGTACAGAAGAGATGATGATTAATCATTAGCTTCTGCTTTTTTCGTAGTAATCTAATATTTGATTAGTTTCCTCTTAAAATATTATTTTCCGTATTTTGCCTATGTGCTTTCCAATCTTTATGAACAAAGAAATATTACTTGTACCAGATTCAATAGTGGGGGAGGGAAGAAGATGGCAGAGGAGCTGCAGAGCCCTATCTAAGCACTCTCCAATAACCCAGTTTTGATTCTACAGGGAAACTTCTAACTCTAAAGTCATAGCCCAAGCCAGGTTATAACAGCACACAGCTTCAAGTTAGGAAGGAAAAAAATGAGAGAGGAGATCCATGAATCCAGATTTCAGCTGCAGGCAGCAGCACCGCCATCAGCCAGCCACTTACCCAGAAGAACCAAACACACACCCGCCTCCAGCACGCACCAGCAACATGGAGAGAAATCCGCCAGACGGCAGCAGACAGAAGCAGGCCACAAGCAGAGTGGGAAGCTCCGGAGAACCAGTGAAAGCGTGAGTACTCCACAAAAGACAGTCTCCCCTGAGTCTGCACCCACAGAACACCATTCAGAAAGTAGCCCTTCCCCCATCCACCATAGTGAATCTCCATCTTTGTCCCTGGCATAGACAGATCAGAGCAAAATGGAAATAAAGCGAGCCAGGGGAAAGTAAGGTCAAAGGGGCCATCTTAGAAAAGGGCAAAGGGGCTGGAGCAGCAAGTCCCAGCTCCGCCCAGGGGAAGGAGTCCCAGCCCCGCCCAGGGGAAGGAGTCCCAGCCAAGACTGGAGGAACCTCCAAGGGGCGAGCAGCCCAGCAAGAGGCCCTGCAATACCAGTAACCACAACAAGAGGCCTGCCTCCAGGCCGCCATCACTGCCACTACTGCTGAAACAGCAATAGACTGGTTTCCCAGGCCAAACATTGTCCACCAGTGTGTAGAGGCACCCAGCCTCTTCCCAAAAACCCCAGCTAAGGATACAGGCAGCCCCACCCAGGACGGAGGAACTGCCCTGTGGGCAGATCCATCTTCGCATCCAGAGCCCACCACTGTGCCCTTCAGCAGCCCCAAGGTGCCACCCAGGGCCTGCCACAGGCATGTCAAGAGTTGCAGCCCCTGCACCACAGGCAATTCGAGTCTTACCAAGGGCCCCCCAGGCACCTTGGCGGGTCTGAGCCAGCACTCTGCAGGCAGTTTGGGGGGTTCAACCCTGGGCTCCATAGGCAGTCTGGAGCACCTACCTTGGGCTCCACTAGCAGTTTGGGGGTCCAAGCCCAGGCTCTGCAGGCAGTTCAGGGGGTCCCAGATGAGAATCTGCAAGCATATAGGGGGTCCAAGATGGAGCTCCACCCAGTTCGGGGGGCCAACCCGGAGCCCTACCCTTAGTTTAAGGGTCCTAGTGGGGACTCCACCAACAGTTCAGGAGACCCAGCCGGGACTCCGCAGGCAGTTCAGGAGTCCCACCCAAGGCTCCTGGAAACAGTTAGGGAGTCCCAGCTGGGGTGCCTCAGGCAGCTCATTGGTCTCAGCAGGAGTCCACCACCCACTGTTGCCGCCCTAGGATCCCAGCTGGAGCCACCACAGCAGCTCAGGGTTCACAGCCAGAGTCTGCTGCCCACTGTCACCAGCTTAGGGATCCCAGCCTGGACCGCCTCAGGCAGCCCAGAGGTCGCAGCTGGAGCCCACTACTCACCCTTGGTGGGCCAGAGGACCCAGACAGGTGCCTCAGGCCTCACCGTCTCTGAGGTTGAACACTGCCTCTGCCAATGCCTGGGATCAACAGACTGTTTCCCCAAGCTGACCACAGTTCCCCAATTACTGAGGGCACCCAACTTCTACCTGCAATCCTCAGAGAACCCCAGAGTCATCACCACCCAGGATCTGCAGATTCCATTGAGCCCAGGTTAACAGTAGGCAAGATAATAGGCATCTGGGGTCAATTTCAGTGAGTCAAAGGGGTTCCTAGAACAATTGTGTCAACCCCAAAAGAAATAACAAGTTTGTAATGGTATACAATTTAACTACTAAATACAGGGCTTAAGATTGGTTTTTACTTCCAAAGTGTAATTTGTGAGGACACTAAATCTTCTCCTATACCCAAAAAAGAGAAGAGACTTACCTGTCTAGGTTTGTGTACCTATAAGAATAGCACAACAGGACATGATAGGGTTTAGTTCAGGTCCTAAACAGTGCCAAAGGGGGCTAGCAGACTAGCATTCCAAATATAAATGGGCAGAAGAAACAAAAAAAGTATAGCAACACAGGGAAAATCATCACCCACTCAAAACAAACAGGAAATAGAGCATTCAATTGAAATCTCAGAGGAAAGCCCTCAAAATGCTCTACCAACTATGCTGATAAAATTGATAAATGAAAAGTTTGAGTCTCCCCAGACAAGTATCCTATAGTGTGAGGAGGCGACCAAAAAAATAATGTGAAAGTGATGAATCCAATCATATGTTCATGGCCTCCACAAACAGAATGATACATCAACTCCAACAGAAAGAAAAAGAGTCCTATGAAAAGATAGTTACTCAGCTAAGAGATTAGCGAAAGCACCCAGAACCAAATTAATGAAGTAAGGAAGTCCATACAGGACCTAAGAGAGAATTACAGAAGAAATATGGAATCCATCAAGAAAGATCAATCAGAACATAGGGAGATAAGAAATCAAGTTGTAAGTTTAGTGAACAGACTGGATGATGTAGAAGATCGAATCTCAGGAACTGAGGACAACCTAGACTTTATGGAGAAAGAACAAAAAACAATACAATACCAATCCAAAAAGCAAGACAGATAACTTCAGGAGCTTCAACACATAATCAGGAAGCCCATAAAAGGCTAACAGGGATTGAAGAAAACCTAGAGAAAGAAGTTAATGGAATATGCAACTTATTTAACAAAATATTAACTGAGAACTTCCAAAACATCCAGAAGGATAGGCCCATCCAGATACAAGAAGAATTTAGGACCCCAAATAGACCAGACCAGAACAGGACTTCCTATAGACACATTGTAGTCAAAACAGGATCAATAGAGGCCAAAGAAAGAATCCTCAAAGCAACTAGGAAAAAGAGAAAATTCACATATAAAGGAAAACCAATCAGAATTACTCCAGATGTCTCAGTGGAGACCATGAAGGTAAGGAGAGCCTGGAATGACATTTGCCACATCCTAAAGAAAAATAACTTTGAATCAAGAATTCTGTATCCAGCTAGGCACTCATTCATAACCAATCATCAAATAAAAGCATTCTATAGCAAGGAAAAATTGAACCAATATATCTCCACCAAACCAGCATTACAGAATATCCTCAAAGATGTCCTTTACATTGAAAACCAACAAGATGACAATCTCGACTGGAAAAGTAGCCCTAAATAAAACTCCAGATTTGTAGAGCAAAAAGGGAAGACACAGCCCCATTAAAGATAGATACAATGAAAGGAACAATCACCTCTTAATCCTAATTCTCAATATTAATGGTCTTAACTGTCCAATGAAATAACATAAATTGACAAGTGGAATACTACAAGGCCTTCAAAACAGATCTCACACCAACACTCCTCAAACTCTCAAAGAAATAGAAAGTAAAAACTCACTACCAAATACATTCGATAATGCTAACATAACGTTAATCCCTATAGACCCATCTCCTTAATGAACATCAGTGCAAAGCTCCTCAACAAAATTCTGGCAAACCAAATTCAACAAATCATCAACAAAATCATATACTATGATCAAACTGGATTCATTCCAGGAATGCAAAGTTGGTTCACTATACGTAAGTCAATTAATGTAATCCAACACATAAACAAGAGCAAGGTAAAGAATCACATGGTTATGGTTCCGGGAAGATAGCAGAGGAGCAGCAGAGCCCTAGCTGAGCTCCCTCCAACATCGCAGTTTCCCACCAAGAGAAACTTTTACTCCTAGATAGACTGCCCAAATAAGTTATAACAGTACAGGGATTCTGGCCAGGAAGGAAAAATTGACTTTGCTGGTCTGAAAACACAGATTTGAGCTCCAGGTGGTGTCCCACCTCCACTCCAGTGCCAGTGCCAGCACAGTGCTGCACACTCAGCACAGCTCAAGGGAGACCAGGGAGAAATCCTCCAGACAGCAGTGTACAGACACGGATCGCAGGCTGAGCATGGACAGGCTGAAATCGCAGAGACAGCATGAGTATTCCCACGAAAGACATTCTCACTCGTGCCCAAAGAGCAGCTCCTTCCCCAACCACCAGAGCAAAGCGCCATCTTTGACACTGGCAAAGGGTCAGACCAGACTAGAGCTAAAGCCCGCCTGGGAAAAGTGAGGACAAAGTGGCCATCTTTGAGAAGGGCAAGAGGGACCAACCAGTGAGAGCCAGCTCTGCCCAGGAGAACCACCCTTGCCCAGGTGGGGGTCTTGTCCTGGGCCTCGGCTTGGCTAGAGGTGCCTGCCCTGCCTGCCGGAATTCCTAAATTAAAAGCAAAAGCGGCGAGCACCTATGGGCAGCATGGGAGAGCCACACAGGAGAACAAACTTCCCAAGACAGATAAACAGTCCCATTTAGAAGCCCAATTCCCAGCCCAAAATGAAGCTGAATTCCATATCCAGCACTATCCAGAAGGCCGCCCTACCCAGGAGGGAGGAACCTCCCACAGGCAAGCAACCCTGAGCTGAGGAAGCCAGACCAGAGGCGCCCCGCCCTGCGGAGTCCACAGCCTATTCAGAGCCAGGCGTTAAAGGTAGCGGCCACATAACAGACAGAGGAGCCATGGTTCCTGAGACTGTCCACGTCCTCATCTACAGTGAATGCCCAAGGCCTACAAGCAAGATGTGGGAACCACAGAGCCAAGGACTTCACTAACAGGGAAAATGGGTCAGAGCAGATCCACCCCCTGCGAACTGAAAGCAAGTCAAACCAGCCAATCAGCAGAATAGACTGCAGATCATCACAAGGAAACCAGAGACTGTAGAAAGCCCACCAAAACAAGGAAGACTTTTTTGTTTGTTTGTTTTGTCTCAAAAGTTTTTTAAGCTTTCATTTTTATTTTTTTCTTATATTTTCATTTCTGAAATGTCATTGGTTTGTTTTTGTTTTCCATGTTCACTTGTTGGTTCTATCAAGGTTTGTTGTTTTTTTTTTTTGTAGTTGTTGTTCATTTTTATTTCTTTTTTCTTTTTCTAATATTTTTTTCCTTTTTAATTTATCACATAATTTCTCTCTGTTATGTGCATCTGTCTTCTAGTATTCTTTCTTTATTTCTCTCTTTGTATTCTCTTTCTTTAAAAATTACTTTCCTATGAATAACACCTCCACTTTTTACTGCTAACTCTCCATTGTCTATCATTTTAAACTTGTTGTTTCTACAGATTCTACTCTCCTCCACATTTCCACGTCACTGAAACTAAACCAAAATCATCACCCCCCCCCATACATTTTACTCTAGTTTGTTTACTACCTCTAACTTACCCTCCTGAATTAGTTCTAGGTCCTCCAGATCCCATTGACTCCTGGTTATTGGATAGAGGGTATCCCTGCTTAATCCAAGTGAAACAAAGGGGTTCATAGAGAAAGCCAGTCCAAAAGGAAATTAATATAAGAACAAGAATTGCTCATAGGGTCGTAACAGTAAATAAGTAGCTACTGAATACAGGACTCAGGATTGGTTGTTATATTGAAACTGTATTCTTTAGGAACACCAAATCTAATTTTATACACAGGTATAAAAGGTATCTGTATATAATTGTGAACTTCTAAGATTTACACAACAGTGCTTGGTAAGGTTTCTTTGGGTCTTAAATGAAGCTCACAGGTGCTTGTAGATTAGCATTCCCAATCCAAATGGGCAGAAAAAAAAAACACAGGAAAGATGGCAAACAATGGAGTCTTATCTCCCACTCAAAACAAGCAGGAAGCAGAGCAGTCAATCAAAGACATAGAAGAGAACTCCCAAAATGCTCTACAAAGTCTACTGATAAACATGATAAATGAAAAGTTTGAATCTCTTCAATCAATTATTCTTGAGTGTGAGGAGGCAAAGCAAAAATTAATGGAGAATTTCATGGACTTTACATATAGAAAGATAAATGAACTTCAAGAATCAAATGAAAAGATAGCTACCCAGCTAAAAGATTTGAGAGACAACACTCAAAACCAAATTAATGAAGTTAATGAAGTAAAGAAGTCCATACAGAACCTAAGAGATGACATGGAAATCATCAGGAAAGACCATTCAGAAGGAAAATATATTCGAAATCAAGTAGCTAGCCTACAGTCCCGACTAAATGAAGCAGAGGATCGAATCTCAGGAGATGAAGATTCCCTAGAATCTATGGAGAAAGATCAAAAGTCAATCCAAAACCAATCCAATTGACAAAACAGATCGCTCTAGAAGATTTAAGATACAATCAGAAAGCCCAATTTAAGGATAATAGGTATTGAGGAAAACGTGGAGAAGGAAGTTAATGGAATAGGCAACCTATTTAACAGAATAATAGCCGAGAACTTCCCAAATATCCAGAAGGAGAGGCCTACACAAATACAAGAAGCATTTAGAACCCAAAACCGACCAGACCAGAATAGGACATCCTACCGACACATTGTGACCAAAACAGGATCAGTTGAGTCCAAGGAAAGAATCCTTAAAGTTCTTAGGGAGAAGAAAACTATCACATCTAAAGAAAAAGCAATCAGAATTACCCCATACTTCTCAGCAGAAACCATGAAAGCAAGGAGAGCCTGGAATGAGGTATGCCAAACCCTCAATAAAAAGAAATAACAACCAAGAATAGTGTACCCAGCTAAACTCTCAGTCATAGCTGAAGGTCAAATCAAAGTCTTCCTCAGTAAGGAAAAACTAAAATAATATATCTCAACCAAACCAGCTTTACAAAAAATACTTAAAGATGTACTATACAGAGAAAATAATCAAGATCCCAATGCAGACAGAAATGAACCCTAAATAGTAAACCAGAATAACCGATCAACAAATGGGAAGACAGCCTTTAACAAGATAGGGATAATGAAAGGAAAAAATGATCAGCTCTCAATCCTAACTCTCAACATTAATGGACTTAATTTGCCAATAAACGACATATGCTCATAAGTTGGATCAAAAATTAAGATCTATCTTTCTGCTGCCTGCAAGAGACTCATCTATCTCGCAAAAGTAAACATCTTCTAAAAGTGAAAGGCTGGAATCAAATCTATCAAGCAAATGGCCCCCATAAGCAGGCCGGAGTTGCAATCCTAGTATCAGACAAAATTGACGTCAAATTAAAAAAGGTAAGAAGATACAAAGAAGGTTACTACATACTAATAAAAGGATCTATCCTACAGGAAGATATATCCATCTTAAATATCTAGACACCAAATACAGGAGCACCCAACTTCATCAAACAAACACTACTGTCTCTAAAAATACTCATAGACCCAAAAACATTGATAGTTGGGGACTTTAACACTCCACTATCGCCTCTGGACCGACCAACACACCAAAAACTGAACAAAGAAACGACAGAACTAAACAATTGCATAGACCAACTAGACTTAATCGATATCTACAGAACATTCCACCCTGCAACAACAGAATACACATTCTTCTCAGTGGTACGTGGAACATTCTCCAAAATAGATCACATCTTAGGGCACAAAGAAAATCTGTACAAATTCAGACGTATCAAAACCATTCCCTGCATTCTCTCAGACCACAACGGAATAAAACTAGAGCTCAACTCAAACAGCCACCCCAGAAAATCCTACAGTTCATGGAGACTAAGCAACTCACTGTTGAACCATGATTGGGTCATTGAAGAAATTAAATCAGAAATTCAAATGTTAATGGAACTCAACCAAGATGAGGACACAAAGTACCAGCTCCTGTGGGACACAGCAAAGGCAGTACTCAGAGGAAAATTTATATCTCTTAATGCATACACCAACAAACTGGAGAAACAGCAACTCAATAATTTAAGGAAGTTCCTTAATTTCCTGGAAAGAGAAGAACAAGCCAAACCCCAAGTCAATAGACAGAAGCAAATAATTAAAATCAAATCAGAATTAGGTCAATTAGAGACCAAAAAAACCATCGAAAGAATCAACAAAATAAAGAGTTGGTTCTTTGAAAAAATCAACAAGACAGACCCCTAGCAAACCTGACCAAAAAACGAAGGCAACACACTAAAATAAACAAGATCAGAGATGAAACAGGTAACATCACCACAGGAACAACCAAAATTCAGACCATAATAAGGGACTATTTTGCAAACCTTTATGCCAACAAATTCGAGAACTTGGAAGAAATAGATGATTTCCTAGAAAAATTCATATCCCCAAACTCAACCATGAAGACTTAAACATTCTAAAAAGACCCATATCCAGTACTGAAATAGAAATGACAATAAGTGATCTCTCATCCAAGAAAAGCCCAGGTCCAGACGGATTCACAGCAGAATTCTACAAGGCCTACAAAACAGAACTCACACCAATATTTCTCAAACTCTTCAATGAAATTGAAAGAGAACATTCACTACCAAACACATTCCATGAAGCCACTATAACCCTCATGTCAAAACCAGGCAGGGACTCATCACAGAAAGAGGATTATAGACTGATTTCCCTGACGTATATAGACTCAAAAATTCTCAATAAAATTCTGGCCAATCGAATTCAACAGGCCATCAAAAAAGTCATACATCACAATCAAAGTGGATTCATCCCAGGGATGCAAAGTTGGTTCTATATATGCAAGTCAATTAATATAATCCACCACCTCAACTGGAGCAAGGTAAAGAACGACATGGTTATATCACTTGATGTGGAGAAAGCGTTTGATGAAATCCAGCACCCATTTATGCTAAAAGCCCTGGAAAAACTGGGATTCCAGGGAACATTCCTGAATATAATCAAGGCCATTTATGACAAACCAACAGCAAGCATAAATCTAAATGGTGAAAAACTAAAGGCATTCCCTTTAAAATCAGGAACAAGACAGGGATGTCCACTCTCTCCCCTTCTCTTCAACATAGTACTAGAATTCCTAGCCAGAGCAATTAGGCAAGAAGAAAATATAAAGGGGATCCAAATAGGAAAAGATGAAGTTAAACTTTCTCTCTTTGCAAATGACATGATCCTATACCTAAAGAACCCCATAGACTCTACTCCCAAGCTACTAGAGCTGATCTAAAACTGTGGCAAAGTTGCAGGATGTCGGCATATGAATGATCTCTTTCTCCCCGATCTCCCGGGGAGAATACCTGAACCCCAAAATCTATGAAAGAGCACTCTGCCTTGCCTTCCGCCGGCAGAAGGCCAAATGCGTACTCTCATGGACTTGTGCTAAGTTGAGGAAAGGTTGCTAAAGCCTCCCCTCCCCCCAGTCCCCTCACATGTTACCAGGAGCAGGGGTGGAAAAGAAGGCATGAGGGACACTCTGCTATGGTGGGATGCGTCTCAGCCCCCAAAGGGCTGGACAAATCAATTTATTTTGTTGACAAAGGCGAAAGGGGAAGGACTTGGGGTGACTGACTGATTGGCTGACTGTGCGGTCACTCAAGTGATCCTGGAACCTCCTTTCTGGGCCAGGCAACCATCATGGTGGCACGCACATGCTCGCCTCCCAAGGGGCGGGGGGGGGGGGGCTTTTCCCGTTGAGGCCGGAAGGTGGGAGGGGCTCCCTCCCATTGTCTCAGGGCTGGGGGAAGGGCAGCCCCGAACAGCAGGATATAAAATAAACCCTCAAAAATCAACCGCCTTTCTCTATGCTAATGATCTAAAGACTGAGGCTGAAATCAGTAAAGCAACTCCATTTGCAATAGCCTCAAAAACATAAAATACCTAGGAATAACCTTAACCAAAGAAGTGAAAGACCTCTATGATGAGAACTTTAAAAACATGAAAAATGCAATTAAGGCAGAAGTAAGGAAATGGAAAAATCTCCCATGCTCCTGGATTGGGAGGATTAATATAATCAAAATGGCAACATTGCCAAAGGCTATCTACAAATTCAATGCAATACCCATTAATATCCCAACACAATTTTTTAATGAAATAGAGGAAGCAATCATGCAATTCATATGGAACAATAAAAGACCTAGAATAGCAAAAACAATGCTAAGCAGAAAGAACAGTTCTGGAGGAATTACAATACCCAACTTCAAGCTGTATTATAAAGCTATAGTAATAAAAACAGCTTGATATTGGCACCAGAACAGGCCTGAAGACCAATGGAACAGAATTGAAGACCTAGAAATGAACTCACAGAACTATGCCTACTTAATCTTTGATAAAGGACCTAAAACAATAGTCTGGAAGAAAGATAGCCTCTTTAACAAATGATGCTGGAAAAACTGGTTCAACACCTGCAACAAACTAAATCCAGATCCTCATATATCACCCTGCACCAAAATCAATTCCAAATGGATCAAAGACCTCAAAATCAAAACAGACACCCTGAAAACACTAAAGGAAGGAGTAGGAGAAACACTTGCGCTCCTAGGCACAGGATGGAACTTCCTTAACAAAGACCCAGAAAGGCTACAAATCAAAGAAAGGTTGGATAAATGGGACTACATCAAACTACAGAACTTCTGCATGGCAAAGGACATAGCTCGCAAGATAAACAGAAAGCCCACAGATTGGGAGAGGATCTTTACCGGCCATTCAACGGATGAAGGCCTCATATCTAAAATATATGTAGAACTAAAAAAATTACCTTCATCCAAAACAAAACCACAAAGAACCAATAGCCCCCTCTTCAGTTGGGCTAGAGACTTACAAAGAGACTTCTCTGATGAGGAAATGAGAATGGCCAAGAGACATATGAAAAAAGTGCTCTACATCACTGGCCATAAAAGAAATGCAAATCAAAACAACATTGAGATTCCATCTCACCCCAGTAAGAATGTCATATATCAAGAAAACTAACAATGACAACTGTTGAATGGGATGTGGACAAAAGGGAACCCTACTTCATTGTTGGAGGGAATGTAAACTGGTTCTGCCACTCTGGCAAGCAGTATGGAGATTCCTCAGAAGACTAAACATAGAACTCCCCTTTGACCCAGCAGCCCCACTTTTGGGTATCTATCCAAAAGACCAAAAACATAATCACACGAAAGCCACCAGCACAACAATGTTCATTGCAGCACAATTTGCCATAGCTAGAATCTGGAACCAACCCAGATGCCCCTCAGTAGATGAGTGGATCAGGAAAATGTGGTACATATACACAATGGAATTTTATGCCTCTATCAGAAAGAATGGCATTGTCCCATTTGTAAGGAAATGGAAGGACTTGGAAAAAGTTATACTAAGTGAAGTGAGCCAGACCCAAAGAAACATGGACTATATGGTCTCCCTTATAGGGAATAATTAGTACAGCTTTTGACAAATCACAGCAGAGGATCACCTGAGCCCAATAGCTATACGCTTATGAACACATAAGATGATGCTAAGTGAAATGAACTCCATGTTATGGAAATGATTGTTATATCACAGTTGTAACTACTTTCAACATGCCATATGTAACTGTAGCCTCTATTATTGATGATATTCCTGTATCACCTTCCTGTGGTTGTACCTACACTATCCCTGTATCTTATCTAAGTATATTGGAAACCGGGGATACTGGTATTAGAACTAGGAAATTGGAAGGAAATACCAAAATCGAGAGACACAGGGTAAAAAAAAAAAAAAAAAAAAGACAAACAACTATAAAAGCAATACTTACAAGCTGTTTGGTGAAAATGAACTGAACAACTGAACAACTCAGGGGGGGGGAGGGAAAGGGGGAGAGGGGAGGGGGGAATGAGGGACGAGGTAACAAACATTACAAGAAATGTATCCAATGCCTAATGTATGAAACTGTAACTTATCTGTAATTCAGTTTGATAATAAAATATATATATTTAAAAAATAAGTTCAATGGAAAATTAAAAACAAAAATCACATGGTTATATCCCTAGATGCCGAAAAGTTGTTCGATAAAATCCAACAGCCATTGATGATAAAAACCCTGGAAAAACTGGGATTCCAGGGAGCATTCCTGAATATAATAAGGGCTGTCTGTGACAAACCAACAGCAAGCATAATCCTAAACGGTGAAAAGCTAAAGCCATTACTATTAAAATCAGGAGAAAGACAAGGATGTCTGCTCTCTCCTCTTCTCTTCAACATAGTAGTAGAATTTCTAGCCAGAGCAATTAGGTAAGAAGAAAACATAAATGTGACCAAATAGGAAAAGATGAAGTTAAACTTTCTCTCTTTGCAGATGACATGATCCTAAACCAAAAGAACCCCATAGACCACTCCCACGCTATGAGAGCTTATC
Organism: Perognathus longimembris pacificus; assembly: GCF_023159225.1. Classification (NCBI taxonomy): domain Eukaryota; kingdom Metazoa; phylum Chordata; class Mammalia; order Rodentia; family Heteromyidae; genus Perognathus; species Perognathus longimembris. Next base: position 15,480,986 of record NC_063182.1, on the reverse strand, counting down.
CAAAACTTTGGCAAAGTAGCAGGACATCAAATAAATACTCAAAAATCAATGAATGGCTTTTATACATGCCAACAAGCTGAAGAGAGAGGCTGAAATCAGAAAAGCACCACCTTTTGCAATAGCCTCAAAAAACATAAAATACCTAGGAGTAACCTTAACCAAAGAAGTAAAAGAACTCTATGATGAGAACTTTAAAAACCTGAAAAACGAAATTAAGGCAGAACTTAAGAAATGGAAAATCCTCCCATGCTCATGGATTGGGAGGATTAACATTGTGAAAATGGCAATATTACTAAACGATATCTACAAATTCAATGCAATACCCATCAATATCCCAACATTATTCTTCCATGTTGTTGGGGATTCATCTTGGCCTTAAGGGGGGAAGGGCGATGAGAGCACTCCGGAGACACCGCCCTTCCCCCAGTCCTGGGGCAGTGTGAAAGTGAGCCACACCTATCTCCTTCTGGGTCTGGAACCAGAAGGGATAGCTTTGAGACCATCCCCCACCTTGCTCCAGCAAGCATGTGTGCTCCCCTTTTCGTGGGCTTTGCCCAGAGGGTGGTACTATGGGAAGTGACGTTAGCCCATGAGGGAGGTCCATGGGAGCTGCTCTTGGATGGACAAGCTCACCAGCCTATTGCCAGCTGCTGCTCAATCCTCGTCATCATCAATATATTACTGTAAGTCCCTCCTGATTAAACCGGATTGCTCTCCAAAGCATCTCCGAGATCTGTCTGTGCCTGGCCTCCTTGGTGGGTAAGGAGGGAGGAAAATGGGATCTCGTTTGGCTGCGTGCACTTTAGGCTTGCCCGTGTCTCTTCACTCCACCTTGGCCGCCCGTGGGTCTGGCGCCCAGGGGAGAGGGTGAAAGGGGGAGCACTGATAAGGGAGTAAGATTAGCATCCCTGCACCAGGGGAGGTAAATCTAGCCCGGCACCATGTAATAGAGAAAGCAATACAGAAATTCATATGGAACAACAAAAAACCCCAAATAGCAAAAACAATCATAAACAGAAGAACAGTGCAAGAGGATATCAATACCAAACTGTAAGTTGTACTACAAAGTAATATATAGTAATAAAAACAGCTTGTTACTGGCACAAGAACGGGCCAGAGGACCAATGGAACAGAACTGAAGACCCAGAAATGAACCCACAGACCTATGGCTACCTAATCTTTGAAAAAGAAGTTAAAAATATACGTTGGAACAAAGACAGCTTCTTCAACAAATGGTGCTGGCAAAACTGGGTCAACACCTGTAACAAATTAAAACTAGACCCCTGTTTATCAACTTTCACCAAAATCTACTCCAAGTGGATCAAAGACCTGGAAATAAAATCACACACCCTGTAAAATCTAAAAGAAGGAATACAAGAAACTATAGGACTCCTTGGCAATAGAAGAAATTTCCTCAATGAAAGCCCAGAAATGCAAAAGATCAAACAAAGGCTGAACAAAGTGGGGCTGTATCAAACTGCAGAGCTTCTGCAGGGCAAAGGATATAGTATCCCAGATAAATAGAAAACCCACAGATTGGGAAAAGCTCTTTACCAGCCACACAATGGACAAAGACCTCGGATCTAAAATGTATACAGAATTCAAAATGTTAAATTCCTCCAAAACAATCAAAGAACCAACAGCCCCCTCAACAAGTGGGCTAAAGACCTAAAAAGAGACTTTTCTGAAGAGGAAATGAAAATGGCCAAGAATCACATGAAAAAGTGCTCTATATCACTGGCCGAAAAAGAAATGCAAATCAAAACAACATTGAGATTCCACCTCACGCCAGTAAGAATATCTATTATCAGGAAATCCAATAATAACAAATGCTGGAGAGGATGTGGCCAAAAGGGAACCCTACTACATTCTTGGTGGGAATGCAAACTTGTTCAACCCCTCTGGAAAGCAGCGTGGAGGTTCCTAACAAGGCTAAACATAGAGCTCCCCTATGACCCAGCAGCCCCACTTTGGGACATCTACCCAAAACACTACAAACAACACACTAAAGCCACCAGCACAATTTGTCGTTGCTAAAATATGGAACCAACCTAGATGCCCCTCAGCAGACGAGTGTGTCATTAAAATGTGGTAAATATACAGAATGGAATTCGATGCCTCCATCAAGGAACGACACTGCCCCATTCATAAAGAAATGGAAGGACTTGGAAAAAAAATCATACTATGTGATGTGACCCAGACCCAAAGAAACAGAAACCTTATGCCAAGTGAAATGAACTCCACGTTACGGAAACAAGACATATACCACTGTTGTAATTATTTTCAACATGCCATGTGAACTCATATTATTTTTTTCTCTTTTTCCTTGTCTGTTTGTTTGACTGATTGGTTTGTTTAGTTTTGTTTCTCTTGTACTCCCTTCTTGTGGCTATAACCTGGCTACCACTGTATCACATCTGAGTACCCTGGATACTGTTTATATTGGTATTAGAACTGGGGAAGGGAGAGGGAATACCAAAATCAAGAGACAAAGAACAAAAAGACAAACCATTCAAAATGCAATACTTAAAAAACCATTAGGTGTAAACCAACTGCACAACTCTTGGGAAGGAAGGGGAAGGAGGGAGGAGGTAACAAGTATAATAAGATATGTACTCACTGACTTTCATACGAATCTGTAACCCCTCTGTATAACACTTGGACAATAAAGGGAAAAAAAGTTAAGGGACAGCATTCAGGTCCAGTGTTCAAGACACACACACACACACACACACACACACACACACACACACACACACAGTGGCTATAAGTTTGGCACTTTTAGATACAAAGTAAAATTAGCCCAAGTTTACTTCTTCTACTTCACCACTTCATGGACAGGTTCAATTCTTATGAGCAACCTCAGCTGGCAACTTTTTTCTTTCCTTATGAAGTCAAGAACACACCTGTTTGGTTATTGGTGCCTTCCTTCTAACACACCTAGGATACCAGCATCATTACTCTAGCACAATGGGGCCACTGTTCATAAAGCAAAGGTCCCTTCAACACAACCATTGTGATAACCAGGATCCAGGCACAACAGAGAGGGGCTTGCAAGCTGTCATCACACTAAGGCTTGTGGTGATTTCGTGGGTGTGATGTCATGGGCCCAAGGTCTCACAAGTGCTAGGCTCCAACTCTGACTCACACGCTCAATCCATGAATTTATTTTTGGTCTTTCCCATTTACTATTACAGTCCTCAACGTTGGCTAAGGGAAGCCGAAAGCCTAAATAGGATTACTAGACTGTCCCATGGAAGAAAGGCTTTTATAGGAATCACTCGGGGTGTTTCCAAAATAAAAAACTCCGCCCTCACAAGCAAAAAAAAAAAAAAAAAAGTTTCAAATAGTTAAGAGCGGAGAATCTCAATATAATTCACATTTTAATATTTTGTATAATATTTCAAAAATAATAACTTATGGGATGAAATTATGATATGTCATCCCTTCCTAGAGCTTTCCAGGTGGGGGAGGCTGCCCGGGTCCTGAGGGGTGGCGTGACCCCAAGCTGCAACAACATGCAAGAATTCGACTCTGAAGACTTTTCCACCTCGGAGGAAGACGAAGACTAAGTGCTGTCGGGTGGGGAGTATAGCAAACATTATGTAAGTGAATTAGTGAAGGAAGATGAAGTGGATGGTGAAGAACAGACCCAGAAAACCAAAGGGACAAAAAGGAAGGCTCAGAGCATTCCATCCAGGAAAAGGAAACAAAGTGGTCTCTTGCAGGAAGAGGAGGAAGAAGAGCAGGGCAGAATCTGGAGGAACTAGTAGCGAGGAAGAAGATGGAGGAGAGCAAGGAAAAGGCATTGGATCAGAGTTTGCAAGGAAAATGAAAGAGGATGAGCTGTGGGTCAGCTTCCTCAATGATGTGGGACCAAAATCAAAAGCATCCCAAGTACACAGGTTAAGACAGGAGAAGAGAGTGAAGAGATAAGCTAGAGTAAATTGTTCGTAAAGAACAGATGATCTAGAGAAACCTAAAGAAACTGAAAAAGTTAAAATCACCAAGGTGTTTGACTTTGCTGGTGAGGAAGTGAGGGTGATTAAGGAAGTGGATGCTACATCTAAAGCAGCCAAATCTTTCTTGAAGCAGAAAGAGAAAGAAAAGTCAGGAATTCTGAAGTGAATGTGAGGAAATATCTTTCTCTCACAATCTTTTCTTTTGCCTAATAATATTTAACATCTGTTTGGACCCTGCTACTTAATGTATAGAATCAAGGAATGTAGACATTGACACATCAGGTAATGTTTGTTCCTTAACATTATTTGCTTTACAAAAAAAAATTATTCGTACATGGGATTAGAACCATTGAACCCAGTGTGAGAAACAAGTAATCATTACATTTGAATATTTAGGTGTCATTTTGATCAAAACTGGAGATTATGTTAGATCTGCACAGGTATCTTACTTCTTGAATTTAGAAACTTTCAGTGTAGTATTTGTGGGCCTTTTCAAATTTTACTTAGAGTTTGTAGACAGATAAATTATCTTCTTAACTGTGAATTTTAGATATGTTGGCAATGCCTACTATTTAATTATTCTCCCTATTAAATTTCAGAAAATTAATTTTAGGCTACCATAAGGCAAAGCCATTTGGAAAACAAATTTCTTTACATGTGCTTAGTAGTGTAAGGGATGAAAGTAACTATAAACTCACAGAACAAATACAATAGAATTTTTTAATAGAGGGAACCTAAAACTAAACATAAAAATTGTATAATGTATCTGGAAAGAAGTAATTGGTTAGGTGGTTAATGAACAAATAATTCAATGTAACTATGTTTATGAAAAATGCTTTTGTAATATGCATTGGAAAGGAAGTATAATTTCATATTTGTTCATTTTCTAATAGTGTATCATTAAACTTACTAAAGAAAATGAAATACATAATGTGTATTTGCATTGTACCATGGTTCCACTTGTTTGATTTCTTTAATATCCTTATAATATTGACCAAAAAAAGTGGAGTACTACTCTAGCTTTTATCCTAAGACTTAACCTACAAGATCAAGATGATTTTATTCCCTGGTTAAGATAAAAAAATTATGTAGAACTGACATAAATGAGCAATAATGTTATTTACTTTACATAAAAATTTGGAGCATATGCAAGTCTCAAAAATATCAATAAAAGAACATTGTTCCTTAAATATTCCATTTTCAATTTTGCTTTTAGCCTACAATGTCAACCTTTCCATTTCTATTAATAAAAAAATCAACTTTAACACTCCACTCAAGAATCATGGAAATTTGAATCATGAAAAGCTATGAGATGCTGGAAGATTTTGTGTATTATGCAGATGTTACTGGATTTCATGCCTTTCATTTAGTTGATATTAGCCAATCAGTTATAGGCTCCATACACTCTACCTCACAGAAACTTACATAGAGATTTGTTCATGGGTGTAGCACCATTAACACTGGTGGTATCAAATTTGAGAATCACAATTCTGGTTTTTCTCCCTTTTCTTTTTAGTCTTACAAAGAATATCAGAAAGAAATCTGTATATTATAGCTATATCAATGTCCATGTGTATATAGATGAAGGAAGGAGGGAAGAAGGAAGGGAGAAAGGGAGGGAAGGAAAGAGGGAAGGAGGAAAGATAAAGGACAGCAAGGGTGACTAAATTAGCCCTGACTTTACTGCAAAGCTTCTCTTTAGCTTTGCAAAGCATATCTAAAACGTATCCAAAAAGAAATTATGATTGACTCTGATCCTATCAAAGATGGTCTTTTGAGAAAAGAGAACAGATGAAAAGCTAGAAACTCTGAATATTGATATATTTAACACGATCCAAATTTCTCTATTGCTTGTGATCAACACACCGTTGTTTTTTGTTTGTTTGTTTGTTTGTTTGTTTTTGGCCAGTCCTGGGGCTTTGGACTCAGGGCCTGAGCACTGTCCCTGGCTTCTTTTTGCTCAAGGCTAGCACTCTGCCACTTGAGCCACAGCGCCACTTCTGGCCATTTTCTGTATATGTGGTGCTGGGGAATCGAACCCAGGGCCTCATGTATATGAGGCAGGCACTCTTGCCACTAGGCCATATCCCCAGCCCAACACACCGTTTTTAACATAAAATGTTCAATAAAGGAGATACTGTCTTGCAGTACTTGTATTGGAAATTTTTACATTAGCTTCTTCATTTTCTCTTTAAATATGAAACTGTTCTCAAAATAAGGTTTATTTTTAAAAAATGCAGATTTTCCCGTTGCCAAGGATATTAGCAGATGTGAAATGTGCTTTATTTTCCTCAAATTGCAGGACTATAGGCATGCTGTACCCTGAAATCCATTGTTCATTTGCTGCAGGCAGGAAGTGGACACACTGACATACCAAACATGTTTCTGGGAAACACAAAGAGCTCATTGCTGTGGAAACCCTTTGTTTCAGCACACTTCTACCAATTCTTCCCTCCATGTCCTCTATATCAGCCTCTGGCGTCTCATGGGTCTACACACTCTTATCGAATTGGAGAGACAGTTGGAGAATCTCCTCTCATTTTTTCTCCTACTTAGGAGCACCCTAACAATTCTTGACTTACATGATTCTACTTCAGCATCTATTTTTCAGTTCATATTTCCTAAAATGGTGATGGCTTGATAGTTTAATTAGGCATAACATATAACAACCAAAGCTCCAAGCTGGGGAACTGGTAACCCAGGATCATTAAGATAGAAAATGAATTACTTTGTTACAAAACTAAGCCTCTACAAGGCCAGGCAGCTCTTCAATGAGAATTTCAATTTGTACATTTTGAGATGTTCTTGGAGTTCTCATCTCCAGATATTTATAATAAATTTGCAGTTTATGACACTGTGTAGTATTTTATTTGGGGAATAGAAAACTTAACAAATGCTTGTGAAAATTAATTCGAAATGTGGAAGATAACTAAAATGAAATGTGAAAACACTTAGAAGAAAGCATGAGGCAGAATGTTTACACATTTTGAATCACAAGTTTTCATAGAACATAATATACATATGGAACATCAAAGGAAGAGAAGCTCTCGACCAATTTGGAATTCTGTTCTTCAGTTGTTACTAGTAAGAAATTAAAATATGCGTTGTCTGATAGAAAAAAAAATAAAATATGTATCTGAAGAAATTGAAAGAAAGAAAAAAGAAAGATACCAAAATAAACAATTATAGAACACATGTAATAACATGTATATACAATATATACATAATATTATATATATTATATGTCCTCATGTTCACAGAATAAAAAATACATGAAAATTGGAATTTTAATACAGAATGAATAATCACTTTACCTGTTTCAGAATGAGTTAAAAAAAGACTTACATTGATAATATAAAAGACCATGTGAATATTAAGTAGCAAAACTACAAAAGTCTCAATTCCCTAGAAAGTTAGATATATCCCATGGGAGCTAGCAAACCCTGTTAGGTATTTCCTAAGAGAAAATGAAAATATACACTGACGCAAATGCTTCTGCACAAACATGTGGAGAAATTTTGATCTTGAAAAACAAAACTAAAGGCTGCAACGATATTCAATCATTGAGTGAATAAATAAAAATAAATTCATGAAGTTCAATATTTCTTAATTTTAAAATTGAAAGCTCTAGGCTACCCATGAATCAGCATGCTGAGGGAAAGAACAGATAAAACACCCAAGTATGCCCTATGTGTTCCATTTATATAAAATAAATGATGTATAGTGCCAGAAATAGATCACTGTCCTTGCTGTGTGAATGGGATTATGGGAAGCAATATGTACTATAGAGAACCTTGATGGTCTATGTCTATAAGTCAAGACTGAGGGCTTGTGACAAGTTTGGGCTGTGTGTTGTTAAATGGTAGAAGTACAGTTACTCTTTTGGCATTATTTGAAGCTTAAGAAAACTTAGTTTGGGAGTGGGACATAATTTATTATCAATATAATTTCTGTTTTGTAGCATGTGAATATAAATGGTCACAGATTATTTTAACAACAATACTGAGGAAACAGATAAAGGGGAAATGTCACAATGTCTTAGGAAAATTCCCTATCTTGCAGCTACTGCAGGGGAGGTTGACTATTTTAAGTGAGTCAGGTACAATGTCATAAATTGCCTAAATGGGACTGAAAAGCTGGGAGACAGGAGAAGGGAGTAACCCAAAATAACTGCTTAGGGACTCTGAGACTAATCATTGGTTTGCGGTCCTGTTGCTCACTATCTTTAGCGGTCTTTTTTTTTTTTTTTCCTTTGTTAAAAAGTTCCTGGTATTATTTCTATATTGGTGGAGAAGATAAAGCTCTCACAACTACCTTAGTAAGATGAAAATGGGAAAGCAAATATTTTTATATAATAAATATAATGCAGATGCAGATCTTCGGGAAGGTTTCAGTGTTTTTCACTGGTAGGCTATCAGGTACTCTGGAAACAGCCTAATATTTACAAATACTGATTACTATGATATTATTTAAAGAAAAATTGGAATCACACCCAGATGATTTTTATGCAACACAGAAATAATCAGTTGTGATAATAAGTATGGAAGAAAGGTTAATTTCATTTGAAAAACTAAATGAGAGAGATTATGTGAAAAGAGGACTGGAGAGATTGTGTTTCATTCTCAAGAAAACTAATAATTGGTTTGACACTCATTTCTTCCTGTTTCCCAAAAAGTCTTCATGTTATCCTTAGTGATGCGGTTCCTGATTTGTAATAAACATTGCTACATAGGATACACCTTTGTATTATTATAGTAGCTTAAATCTAGTATTCAATAATTAGTACATGTTTAGGCCAGTCATAGCAGAAGATGCTAAGTGAAATGAATTCCACATTATGGAAACAGGTGTTATATCATTGTTGTAATTATTTCCAACATGCCATGTGAAACCATACCCCCCTTTTTTCTCTTGTATTCCCTTCCTGTGGTTTCACCCCTGCTATCACTGTATCTGATCTTAGTACCCTGGAAACTGTATATATGTGTATTATAACTAGGGAAGGGAAAGGAAATACCAAAATTGAGAGACAAAGGATAAAAAGAAAAACGATTCCAAAAGCAAAACTTACAAAACCATTTGGTGTAAACCAACTGTACAACCCATGGGGGTGGAGAGGGAAAGAGGAATGCGGAGGGGGGGATGAGGGAGGAGGTAACAGTTGAACAAGAAATGTACTAACTGCCTTACATATGAAACTGTATCCCCTCTGTAACCCACTCTGGAAAACAAAGGGGGAAAAAACCTAGTATTTGAAATGAACACTTTTCAGAAGAAGCCTTATATACATGTCCATGCATACATATGTCTCCTCAATTAAGATTTAGTATTTGGCATCTTACATACGTGATACAGCATATCCAACTAAAATTTCCAAATACAAATAAACATTTGTATGAAAAAAAAAGAAAATTGTTTTTTCTATTAGACAAAATCAGACGACAATAGTAAACATCTTGAGGAAAGCTGACTGAGTAAAATGAATGGAGAAGAGGCTGGGCTCCCATGGGTCATGCCTGTTACCCTACTTACTCAGGGGGAGGCTAAGATCTGAGGATTGTGGTTTGAATCCAGCCAGCCTGGAACGTAGGTGAGAATTTATCTTTAATTATCCATAGAAAGCTTCAAGTAGAGCTGTGGTTAAAAGGAGTACAGAACTAGTCAGCAGCAGAAAAATTACAGGGGCAGTGGCCAAACCCTGAGTCCAAGTGCCAAGATTGCCCAAAAATAAATAAATAAAATAAAAACTGATAAATATGTTTCCAGGATGGCACATCAGACTCTCCATCACCTCTCTATTTTTCACCTTGTAATAATGTTAAAAATGAGAATAGCTAGCCCTATATATATGATCCATTTTCTTATTTTAGCTAAAACATGCTTGATATTTTATATTTCTTATGCTCATTAGTGTTCTTTATTGTGGCTTAAATGAAAACAAAAAGAAAGAAATGTGCCCAGGAGTCATTTTGATTGGCAGACTTCCATCTCACTGGGAACAACAAATTTTAACCAATTCAATACTTGGGAGTTTTTAGCCAATATCTGTATGTCATTATGATATAGAATAACTAGCTTCTGTTCTTTGCTCTCAGCCATATTTCAAGGTCAGATACATGTGTAGGTCAGATAAGGAAAAGAGGTGGCTCAGTAGACCCTGGAATCTATCAGGCCCACTCATTCCTTATCTTTACCTCCTTCTTATCTTATAACACTTGTTCTTCTAATTAAAAGCAGTACATCTCTTCTTGTTTAACTGACAAATAAGTCTTCCTACAATAGAAGGAAGAGGAATATGTTAAAAGGTAACCTAGTTGTTTTACAGAAAGTACCATGGAAGCCGTAAAATGATTTCAAATTTTAATTGTTCCTAACAATTACAAAATACTTGACCATTGCTTCATTTGGTCATTTCAGTTGTTATCCTTTATTCTGTAGAAGTTATTTCAACCAATATTTATTGACACAGACTTTCCTAGATGTTGAGATGCTTTTAGTAAAATATTAAAACAGACAAAACTCCTATCCTAGAGACCTGATTCTAGAGTGAAAAATACTGAATTTATGACAATGCAGAAATGAATGGATCCATCAACAATTACTTATGTATTTGTTATATATCTGCTATCTATATCTTCCAGAATAATTTTGTGATGTAAGAAGACTAATGCTTTACCAGCTCAAAAGCAAATAAAATGGCATAGAAAGGGTTTTCTAGAAATTCTTAATTTCAGACATCTTATTATATCATTAAACATATTTAAGATCATGTAGATTGAAAAAAAGGCATGCATTTTAATATAATTTTAATGTTATTATTAGGTGCTATATAGAGGTATATTATTTCATAATGCATATATTATAAAGTGGTAAGATTAATCTAAGTTATGACACTTCTATCAAAATCTTTCAGTGTTTCATGATTCTTTGCAGAAATTCCCTGAGCCTTCTTTACATATGGTTAATTAAAGCATTGTGTGTACCACTATACACACTACATAGGTGTTGTTTATCTTTGGAAAGGTTTTGACAGTTGTGGAGTACTATATAACTTTTTCAAAGTAGTATTACTGTCATCATATCTTTTTGTGCTTACATATGTCTCCTTGTTTTAAATAACCTGAAAACAGATAAGCAAGCAAACATATAAACAGTTATTAAAGTATTTAAAACCAGAAACTAATGTTTATTTTTTTTTATGTAGCTCAGGATGGCCTTAAATTTGTGATCCTCTTTCCTTACATTTACCTGCTTGATTATGTGTATACTACCTTGGCACTTTCTTTTTTCTAGTTTTGTTTTTTTTTTTGGCAGTATTTGGTATGTAACTCAGGGAGGGCAACTAACATTTGAGCCAAAACTCTATCCCCAATGTATTTTCAATACAATAAAATGTAATTTTATTTAATAACAAGAGTCTGGAAAGAAGTTTCACCCTCAAAATAGTTCTCAATTTTCTTTCACCCAGAAAATTAAGCTAGTAATAAGTGATTCTATTTAAAACTAAAATAATGGCTTATTTATCAACTCATCTAGCAAAGTGATGCTAGGATATTCTTTATAGTAGTGCTGATTATTAGAAGAAATTTTTTAACTTAGTCAATTTAACTTATTTTTTTTTCTATTTTGAAAAGCATATGAAAACAATCTCTCTCCATAGCTATATGTCTATCTATGAAGAATATGTTTCCAGCCTGGTACCCATACTAATTAAACAACAAAGGGGGAAATGTTAGTTTGTCCTCCTCCATTTTTACTTAATAACCACAATCTTTGGTGCTCAGCCCTTTCCACAATATCAGGTGACCAGATCAGGTTTGGCCACAGTTGTTAACTACCAACCCCAGTCCCACCTCTTAGCCTCCAGCTGTAGTAGTGGAATACTGTCTGCCCAGAAAACAAAAAAACAAAAAAAACTCTTGCCGTCAGTAAATCCTGCCCTGGCTACATGCTATAAAGATACCCCCTTTGCACAAACATGAGCATTATGTCCAGCCCAAAAGGCACAGCCTTACTAGCTTGCTGAAAATAAAATTGGCTCTACATGCATTCATGTCCATGTGGTCCTCTGGGCTGGAACTTTCATATATGTAGAACACACACATATGCACGCACACACACTCATATATACATATATAAATATATGTGTTTCTATATGTGAATGTGCATATATGTATATATGCATATACATATACACACATAGATACACATAGATACATATGTATATAATAACATATATAAACATATTTATATATGCCTTATAGATATGTATATATATGTACATATGCATATATATACACACATGTATCTACATACATACATATGTATACACACACAATATTGTGCTGGTCCTAACTCATGCTTTAGATTCTGTGTTTGAGATTTTTAACTGAAGGTTAGTCCACTGCTATTTGAACCACAGCTCTACTTTGGACTCTGCTGTTTAATTGGAGAAAAGAGACTCATGGAATTTTCTGCCTGGGTTGGATTCAAAGTGCAACCCTTGAATTTTAGCCTTTCATGCATGAGACACCTTTGACTGGCTTTAAAACAATTTTATTTATATGCATCAAAACATGTCTTCATTGCAGAGACATTCCCTTGTAAAAGTAACACTTTGGTTAAATTATCTAAAAGTACATCAACTCATATTCACCTACCATGGAAACTAAACATTCACTCATCCAATCATCTCTTGTTATTGAACCTACTGAGTTAATAATGGCTTTGCAACACCAAAATAGCTATTTAAACTTGCGAGCTTCTTTCCAATGTTTGAACTTGTATGTGAAGTTAATTCTCATAGGAAAAAATACTATTCATCCAAGATTCAACTGTATCCATCAAACAACAAAAGGTGTTTATTTCTATTCCAATTTGATTTTTTCTCTTGAGTGCAGTATACAAAAGATGAGCTCATTACAACTGAAGTGCAAGGTAATAATGAAAATTTATCTGCTTGTGGTATTATATTGCTTTTCTTCATCAGTCATTTATCTAAGTGAATGGGTTTATTACAGTCTAAATATTGGATTTAGCACAGTATGGTAGATATTAACCTAACTAATGCTTTCTCTATAATCTCATTGTCTGCTTGATGTGGCCAGGGTCTCCACTCAGCATAGACCACCAATGTTCTTTCATTCATATGAACTAAAATCTCTTCTTTGCTAGTTTGTATAGCAGGCAATGTCTACATTATGACTGGAATTCATTTGAAATATAGTTCAGAGTCAGTTGTTTGAATGGTTATATATGCATAAAATAACATTTTACATTTGTATGTTGAAAATAAAATATATTTAAATACATTGCATAGATTAGCTTGTATCTTTAATGAAAGCTAATGTTACATAGTACACTGAAATGGAAGTTGTGGGCATTGAACTAATTTCCATCCAAGCTTAGAGTTAAAATACATTATTATAAAAAGTTCAATAGCACAAACCTTGTGTTGGTGTTTATGTTCATTTAATATACGAGAGACAATATAGAGATAACTAGAGGGGGAAGAAATGGAAAAAAAGATCACAACTTTTCTTACTAATATAAGCATGGTAGTTTACACTGATGATTTTTATTCCAAGGTTCAAAAATTTGAAGAAAGACGTAATACAAATCTAAATCATATGTCACTACTATTTACCAATATGGAAACATATATTTCGAATGGAAACTTAATTAGAAACAAATAAGACTTTTTTCTTTAATGGCTATATGTCTGATATTGCCTCTTAAATTAAAAAGAATAAAGACAAAAATAAAAAAAGTAAAAGATGTGAAATTGCATGCCCTGGTGAGCTCTAATAGTAGAGTAATTGATGCTCATGAATTTTGTATATTATAATTAGGTTTCAAACTGGAAGAATGTTATAATAAAAAAATCTGTTACTAAGAGATGAAACTAATAATCTCAGCCTCATGCATCACTCTGAACATACTTACATGTAGAAGAGAAGGCTTGACTATATTTTTGGAGGTATTACATTTCCTTTGCTTCAAAATTCTTGGTGCTTAAAAGGACTGAATTACCCAGTGCACTGGAAGTGCTTTATTACATGGTTGAAGGACTCTTAAACTCAGTGCTGGCATACACCTAAGGAATCTGAGAATCAGTAGCTTAACTGATGTAATATGAATGAGGAAATCGAAACTATAAGGGCATATGAGAATTTCGGTGAAACCTCTCTGTAGTCTCTGTTTTACAGGAAGGATAGAGAAGAAAACTTGGCATTTATTAATTAATAAAGGGAAAACCAGCATGCATGAATGCCCTTTAGTTTTTCTCCTTTTTACATTAAATATGACAATAATGTTACATAAAGTGAATTCACTAGTATTCAGAGAGTAGCAGAAGCCAAACCAAATGTTTCATTGTGAAAGCCAATGTGGTCATATTGACTGAAAAGCTTACTGGTAAAAAATACCAAGAGAGCTAGGAATGTGGCTTAGTGGTAGAATACTTGCCTAGCATGCATGAAGCCCTGGGTTCTATTCCTCAGTACCACACAAACAGAAAAAAATCCACAAGTGGCGCTGTGGCTCCAGAGGTCGAGTGCTAGCCTGGAGCAAAAAGAAGCCAGGGGCAGTGTTCAGGTCCTGAGTCCAAACTCAAGGACTGTCAAAACAAAAAAGAAAGAAAATAAAAAGAAATGTACTTATTGCCTGACTTGTATAATTGTAATCCCTTTGCATATCCCTTCTATAATAATAATAAAGTAAATTCATTAAAAAATAACAAGAGTGAAACGTTATTTACCAGGGAGTAAGTAGTGATTTTTGTTAGTCAAACAAAATAAAGGAAAGTCTACTAGTGTATTGCGGTAAATAAATCAATAGAGAGAGAGATGGATGATAGATAGATGAACAAGAGGTGACTAGAGTAAGATAGATAGATAGATGATAGATAGATGATAGATAGTAGATGTTGATAGATAGATAGATAGATGATAGGTAAATCTCCTAAAATAAAAATGTCTACAATATTAAAATTTTGCAATTTTTTTCATTTTTCCCAAAACATCTTTAGTACCAAAATTTCGTTGCTTGAAATATCTAAATTATATTTTGTATTATGTCTATATTTTGTACTTAAAATTTTATAACTAGTAAACCTGATTCCTTTTTCCCAAATTTTAAATTTTTTATGAAGTACCTGTGAAAAAGAGTTTCAAGTTTACAAATTAGATTATGTATTTCTGTTTTCCATTCAGATGTGATGATGTAGTAGTAGCTATATTTCACAAATATTTGTGCAATGTAATAAATGCACATTGACATTTTATTTACATATTATTTTATCCAGGTTATTTTGGCAATATTTGGGGATTTAAAACTGCTTATATTTTAGATGTTAATTAAGGAATCTAATTGAAATAGAAATAATTATCTATATGTGAATAATAATTTCTGTTTGAGATGCCATAATTAAAATGATTTTTGTAATACGGGCTCAAAAAAACTATCTCATAAGCTATCATCACAACATATGTAAGTCTAAATTTCTCATATTTTACATCGAGGCTAAATATATGAATATTCACAATCCATTTAAAATGACTTATTAGATTTACAGAGCAGTTTGATTCATTCCTAAAAGTGTCATGTGCTTTTTGAGAGATTCTGGTATTTAGAAATAACCCCTCAAGCCCTGAGGTTTTCCTCTAATGCGGCATAGTGAAGTAACCACATATACTTTCTTTTAATGGGCTGTTTCAGCCTCCTAGGAATTTTTACTGGAACATTAACTTTTCGTTTTGTAGCTTTATTCTACAAAAAGCTTTCTTCTCTTTGTAAAAAGTCTTCCATTGTAAAATCATTCCTCATTGGGAATTTTTCATACTATAAGGAGTAGAGTTACTATTGTTGTTGTTATTGTTGTTATTTATTTACGTAAGCCATATAATTTAGAGCACCTGATTGGTAAAGATAAAAGAAGAATATTTTCAGAGTGATTTTTTTTTCACACAGGTCTCTTTCCTTTTCTTTTCAAGTTGTGTTTCTCATGCTTGTTTTCTTTACAGTTAACGTTTTTTAAAATACCGTTTGATTGTCTACTGTATCACAGTGTGGTAGTTGCAGCCATATATTAAATTTCCTGGAACTACAAAGATATAAAAACAAGACATACTGGCTGGAAATAAATACAAAACATATGCTACTGAATAACAACAAGAGAGTGGAAAGTAATACCTGCTGAAGAATTGTGGGTAATATTTTATAATGTATACAAAAGGATAAGTATGTTATACAAATTATATAATCATGAAGTATGAAAACTCATGACTAAGGTCAATATATTATTTATCAAAAAAAGGCTAATACAGAGTTGAAGAAGTTTTTGCTTATTAGAATGATCTTGGTTCCAAGTGTAGGACAAATCCTGATCATAATGTTACTGACAAAAAGTAAATGCACAAGCTAACAGAAGCTCAAATTCTACTAGTCAGAGTTGCATATCTTTATATGCTGGTATCATCTTCAGGCTATTTTGGTGACAACTCTAGGTAGAAGCACAGATATGATGGAAAAGTGAAAAATATTCATAGTATTTTTTTGAAGAGAGATGACATGTTGGTGAAAGGAAGAAAGTTACTTTAGAGTAGGTGCCTAAAATTTAAATCAATACCTAAAGTTATATTAAAATAAGTTCATATATATATATCTGTATGAAGCATATTGAATGTGGATCAACAAAATCTGTTTGTGTGATTTACAAAGCAATTGAAATGAAGATACACCTTTTCCAGACAAAAGAGGCTTTCTCTGCCTCTATCTGTTTTAAGTAGCAGAATATTTTTCTTGAGAGTTTCCTCATAGGCTTTCATCCATTGGCCAAAATTAAGTCTTGTGTCAGTGGTGAATACATTCTTAAAGAGAAAAATGAGATCAACTGGGAAATGTGAGACTAATTAGGGAAAAAAACTCAGAAATCTTGGTTTCAGTCATTTTTCTGGAAGCAAGTGAAGAGATTGCTAAACAAAACCAACTATATATGACAATGGAGCAACAGGATTGGATACATGAATAACTTGTTTCTTTTCAGAGGAAAAAATTATATCTATCTACATTATATAAATATCAATACAGATAAATATATGATTATATACCATATATCTACATTATATAAATACAAATTATATAGAATTATATACAAATTATATAGAATTGTAATGTATGTTATATGAATATACATATAATCATAGATAGGTATATATACTTATATATACATACCTATAGGTATATATACATATAGTTTTTGTTATTTCTATAGATAGCTAGAAATAAGGATATCTAAATCTATAGATGTGTGTGTAAGGGTGTTTAATGAAGCAAATGGAATTTATTAAATTAGTGACACTTTTTCAGGCTTTCATTGTCAATTGAACACAGGATGTGCCACAGGTATCTCCAAAATTTCAGATTTTAATGATTTACAAATAATAAAAATCAAGTTATTTTTACAAATAGAGATATTATATACATACTTGGATGCTTTTTTATTCTTTGACAAATTATGTGTTTTACTTGAACAGGTATAAAGCTAGAAAACATTCCAAAACAGACAATCTGTTGAATGAATTTTGAAATATAAAATTAATGCTTGATGAAAGAGAGTATAGACAAGAAGAAAGGAAATCAAGTCTAAAACATTGCAAAGTAGCATTGGGTAGAGAGAATTTCACTAAGACTGAATAAATAAAGAAAAATTTGGTTACTTGAGAAGGCCAACTTTTGTACCTGCATGTGTTTGGGTTGCTAACATTAGGATTTATGTACAATCCAACTTTAAAAGTGTAAGAAAATGCTAAGAAAGTTATTTAGTAAGTGACACACCAACTATGAAGAAAGCAAGTCATTCATGAAAATATTTTCACATTCTTTGTGCATGGTACTGATGTATTGGAGGCCACTTTTCAATATCTAAATAGCAATAGACACCTGAAAAACAGGCAGCATCCATACTTTAAGAGATGGTGATCATCTCCAGGGAAAGCATGAAACTCCATGGAAAATATAAAAAATATGGCAGTGTCATATAAGTTCTGATGGTATTTACAGCTGTTGTGGATTTGATAACCCTACCACCGCCTCCCTTTACTGCTTCTTTGTGCCAGGCCCCAGAGGCTTGAACTCAAATTTGAGGCACACTCTCTTAGCTTTTCCATTCAAAGTTCTATGACTTGAGTAAGAGATTCAATTGAATTGGAAATACGGAAATAGAGTCTCATCAATTTTTGTGGCTTCAAAGTGCAGTACTCAGGTCTCAGGCTCTTGACTACCTAGTATTACAATCATGAAACATCAGTGCCCAACTTGGATTTGTCTTTTTATTTATTTAATCTGCTTTTTATTAGTGAACACAGTCAACACCCTCAGTCAGCACCCTGCATTTCAGTACATCATGTTTGTTTGTTTGTTTTTATTGTTTATTTGTTTGTTTCTCCAGAAAGCATGTTGTTGTTTTTTTATCAGTTACGTGGTATTTGCAGGGAAAAAAATCAATATAAAAAGCAATATAAAAAGTATTAAGATCTATGATCTGTAAACTAGGAGAGAAGAATCATCAGGTCAAATGAAATCCCTATCTTTTATTTTGCAAGCATTTATGACATCTATTTCATTTGCTTAAATGTTCCTTCTCTAAACTGCTATGTGATCAATGGGTTCAAAGATGGAATTTAGTCTCTGTACTTAGAGATTACTTCATTATATTATAATGTTATGAAATTATTTTTAAGGAGAAATTCTGCAAAAATACTCTTTTAAACATGGTAAGATGTAAGCATTATATAGTTAAAACTGCAAAATGATAAGCATGTTTTATTCCCTCTATCTTACATTACAGAATGTTAAGATACTATTGGTGTTATCCATGTATGGAGCAATATTCTTGAAAGAAAGACACCACATTATTTTAGTAATTACCATACAGAAGTTGTGTATAGACATATATGAAAGCAAAAATAAAAAAGAATTTCAATCTCAGTATGAATGAATACCTTATCAATGAAATTCCACATATACACACACATTTTATATAATATATAATGCAGAAGTAATAGGAATTCAATTTTGTTTCATAGTTCTCTGTGGTTCCTAAATAACACTAAGTGGTACAATTTTAATATATTTTTGAAGTCTAAAAATAATTTCAGTTTTATAAATTAGGAAAAAAGTTCAGTTTTAATATCTCTTTGCAAGTTGCAATGGGGTAGAAACCAAGAAAGCATGAGGATTGGCTAAAAGGAAGGTACTGTTATGACCCATTCGGGTGTTCACCAGAGAACATAAAGAATTAGGCAGTATGGTTAGTTTTTTTTTTAATTATTAAATTTATTTTTTTATCAAGGTGATATACAGAGTGGTAACAGTTACATAGGTAAGGTTGTAACTATATTTCTTATCCAACTTGTTTCCATCTCCCTCTCTTTTCCTCCCAGTTTTTCTCCCTCATAATTCCCCCATTTCAAGTTGTACAATTAATTTCCAATATATCATCTCATGAGTATTGCTGTTGCATTGGTTCACCCTTTGTGCTTTGTCTAAAGGATAGTTTTTGAGAATCATATATGGAAACCATGGATGAAGGTAAGAGAAAGAGGACATAAAGCATTGCAGACAACTATAGAGAAAAAAATCAGATCATATGGGGCCTTGTCATACTAATTCACCTTTGTCTCGATTCTATATGTATCAAGATGCTTAAACCAAAAGATAATCTGATAACACCAGGACTCACAAGCAATGGAATACAGCATTCTGGGGGAAAATATAGAAAATCTATAAAAGAAAATGAAATAGGAAACTCTCTTGCTACATTGACCTCCTCATGGAAGAAAGAAGTAAAAATAAAAGAAAAGAAAAATTTTAAGAAATAGTTCAGATATCCTTGGATGCTGGAAAGAACATTCTCTCTTAGAAGAATTATACAAATAAAGTGATATCAACTATGTGTCTGGTTTGGGGAAAAGAATGAAGCATAAAACACTGTAAGAGAGAAGAATGCCACTTGAAAAATAGTATGGAAATCAGACTAAATTTGCTTTGGGACATATGATGCTAAAATATCTACATTCCCAAATCAAGCAGCTGCAGTTAAAAAAAAGGAAAAGAAAATTATAGGTTTGTTTTCTTCTACCCAGCCACTCAATTTAGTGGCTTTTCACTTCGGGATCCTATGGGATCTTTCCCAACTCATCATGTAATTTCTGTGCAATCTGAGACACACTTAGCAGCAATTACTGCAAACATGCAGATGACTCCTAAGTTTAGAGTTCAAGTTAATAGTCTTCTCATTTCATTCTGTGTTTTCTTCTCAGGCAATCATACACATGCATAACCTCAGTTATCACAGACAGGAAAATGGCTCACAAAGCAGTAGTTAAGTTCTGTTTCCTTCTTTCCATAATGAGAGCAACATGTCTGATAGCTAATGGTTTTTTACCACAGAGTCATCTACAGTTTTTTTTCTTTTCTTTTTCTTTAATGAAAGATGAGATGATTTCAGGAAAGAACTAGCAAACCTTAACAGGACATTTAGAAAGGTAAAAATTGCCTTTGATACTGAGGGAGTATTGTGAAATTTAAGAACAATTTAAGAGCTTGTTGAAGAAGGAAGATAGCCCTTATTGGCCTGAATGATGAGAAGAGATGACAGAATTGAGAGAGTAAGTATTGAAGTTTGGTTATGATAGAATTTATTACTTTTTAATAAAAAGAAAAGAAAAAATAGCAAAAGTCCAGAGCTAATATAGAGTTTCAGGGGGAAGGTTGATTATGTAATAGAAAAGAGGTTATTCAAAAATATAATTTTCTGAGAAGAAAAGGATAAAAATGAAACAAAAATGGATATATTAAAACATGCTTTTCAGAGCTCCAGATTCAGATTTTGCAATTTAATAAATATTGGTGAACTTCATAAAATTTGCTTTTGTATAAAGTTGGAAATTGATATTACTGCTGGTCTATGGACCTCACTTTATGAGCCAGCACCATTGGGAGTGAGGAATAAGATTTCACAAAATAGGAAGTAGTGTTTCTTGAGGGTGTGATTATTAATTTATATTGCTCTCAAGTGCTTTAGGTAGAGTAATTGTGGTGCTGACAAAAGTTTATACAATAGTTCCTCTAGAAAGAAAACTATAGCCCCAATTCACATTGGCTGGAAAATAGTAGTACAAAAATCCTGATGTAAGACACCATGCCCCATGTCTCCATGTTCTCATCTTGTGTCCTGTCTCCTGGTTCATCTTCGTCCCCATGGCATCCCGTCAGCTCTCCATCAGAGCTGAAATGGTTTGTTGGTATGGTTTTTGTTCTTTCCTCCCTCTCTGGCCTGTTTCCGGATAGTGTTAAGGGCATGTGTGGGCTGCAGGAGTTACTTAGAAATCTTCCATAAGTAAGTCTCCATGCCTCCGTCCTGTTTTGTGTTATATGTTTTTCTGAAACCTGGGACTGGTCCATCTGGAACTTCCCCAATAAATTCATCTTTTGGCTTGAAAAAAATCCCCTGTAAATAGTGTATTTCAGTGTATCTACATGCTCTGACTGAGCAGATATGGAAAGAAACTACACAGATATCTCTCTTGAGTCAGAATATGCTGACTCAAGTACATGAAATCTGCTTCTCCATAAAACAACATTGAAAACTTGGAATATGAAATAACTTTTGTGAACTTATCCAATAATATAAGACATTTCAGTAATAAATATAGAATAGAAATAAATGCACAGAAGAGCTGGCTTATAGAATAAACAATTATTAAAATAACAAGTTATATATGTTTTGCCAAATTTAATAGATTTTAAGTTGAGGTTTTTTTCACTGTAGAGTAATATTTACTGTATAAATTAAGTAGAATTTAAAATAAAAATTGTATTTACTGTGAATAGAAACTTAAATCACACCAACTGTTTACTATAAGTTTATGTGTAAATATTAATAACATTTTAGTTACAGTGAAGAAACAGGAATAAATCTTCATTTTCTTAGTGCAAAAATGATAATCCTATGTGCCACCATCCATACTGTGAAATACTATATAAAGTCTGAGGCAGAACATGGAATATTATTCAGCAATAAAGCAAAAGTATTGTTTATTCATGTCATGAATTTCAGACTATCTGTGCTAAAAGTCAGAACTAAGAATGAATATTACCCTGTTTACATGAAGTCTATGAAAGGAAAATATATGACGACAGAAAGCAGTTCAGTGGATGGCTTCATGTGAAACATGATGTGAATAGGATTGACAGGAAAGGATTAGACATCTATTTAAAGTAGACAAGCAAAGCCAGGTCAGAAAGGACTTTAACAATGATGTGAAAGATATGTGGATAATACATGCACAATATTCTAAAATACCTACTGTTTGTCAAAATTCATTGAGTAGCATGGCTGTGTGGCTTCAGTGGATAGGCAATATGTGTTATACACACAACAGTGTACTATTCAGCAATGAAGGAGAATAAAAGTATGTGTATTTTTAGGAACATAAGTGAAACAAGATTCTCAGGTTACATTTTAAGTAAGCAATCTCATGAAGACAAATATCATGGATGTTTCCCTCAGATGTGGGATCTCGATGTGAAATAGAAGGTCTGAGCATAAAATGGGACTTTTGAAGGAGGGAAACAGAGGGAAGTCAGGAACAACATAGAGAGTGTGAGAATGGAAGGATGTGACTGAGCATTTGTATTCATTTATGAAAAGGTCACAATGACATCCCTTTATACATCATTTCCAAAGAAGTTACGAAGAGTAGTGTAGAAGAGAGATAAAAGAGTAGAGAAGGCGATTCAAGTGTATTAGATACTAGCGTGAAATAACATATCATGTACAATTATTATATGCTAATAAAATAATTTCCAAGGAATAAATGTATTTATTTTATTTTTGAGCAAAGTTTATTTATCAATAAACTTGGTTTGCAAAGGACAAATGAAGAAATGTTGCTGAGTGGCTTATGTCAGTAATCCCACATACTCATGATATACTAGTTGAAACATATGATTTTCCATATGATCTATACCAATTGTAGTAATTATTTCTACTGGGCATTTGTCCTATTGAGATATATAATAGAGAAGGGTGCTAACGCAGATGAAATTTCCCGTTGGAAGTTGGATAAGAAATGTATATACTGCCTTACATATGAAACTATAACAGCTCTGTACATCAAATTGACAATAAAGAAATGAAAAGAAAAGATTATAGCTTAGAAAACTTTCCAACTTAACTACAAAATTAAAACCAGAGTTTCTGCTCAAAGCAAATGTTCTACTCTATTAATTAGATTCATGTAAGAAAAGTATTTTCTCACTTATAATTGAATTAAAGAAAGTGAACATAGTATTCATACCAAGAAAGTCAATGCAATTTATTTCTTGTATGTTAAAAACTAACTCAGGCTCTTAGAACACATTCATTTGAACACCTGTCCTAGAATAAGAATAAAAAATTACTTAGAATTTATTATGGTAACATATTAATCACTTATAATACATGTATTATTTCATTTTACACTAGAATTATTTAGTGCACACACTTGCAAATTCTACTCTGAAATTCTACAATTTTTTTTACTTAGAGATGGAATTAGCTCACTTAATAGAAAAAAAACCCACAAAACAACAACATACTCCATCAGATCTCCATATACCATTTTCCCTATCCTGGGCCGATGATATCACATTCACACAATTACAGCTTTCTGAACGAACAGGGAAATGTGCATCTCAGTAGGAAAATCAAATGTATATTCCCAGAATAATAAATCACCTGGAATATTGATAGTTATATAAGGGCTTATTTCCCTTGCATATGTACTTGCCTATGTCTAGAGATATAAACTGTCTGATATTTTTTCATGCTATAGAATATATATATATACATATATATATATATATATATTTAATTTCTAAGACTTGTTCTTTAAACAGATGTCATTATCCAGGCTCGAAATAGATGTGCTGATTTAAAAAAGTTTTCTCCAAATCCTCAAAGTTTTGAATGTTAAAATTTAAAGAAGACACAATCCAACAAATAAATAACAACCTTTAAAGACCTCAGAAATGCTACGTTAATTAAATTTCAAACCATTAACTAGACACTAATCACTTTGAAGTCTCTTCATAGTTCATTTTTTTCCTTTATGCTCTTACTCTCTTTATGTGTATATGTGTGAGAGAGATAGAGACAGAGACACAGAGAGACATAAACAGACAGAGACAAAGAGAAATACAGAGAGATAGATATTAGAGTTTGAGCCTGGGGTCATGTGTTTCCTTGGCTTTGTTTCTTTGGCTGGTCCTCTACCAATAGAGTTATGCTCCATGTCAGTTATATTGAAGATGGGATATTACAGAATTTACCAACTTTGTTATCTTCGAACTAAATCTTCCATATCTCAATTAACCTCGTAACCTCGTTTAAGAGGCTACAATTGCTAGCTTGATTCACCAGTGTCTAGCTCATTTCAATTTATAGCATATTAGTCATCAGTTACTGGAAATAAGTAATAACTAAAAGTTACTAATCTAGAGCTGTTCAAAGCAAAAGGTGGATCATAGAAATAGTAAGACTCCATTACTTTTTCTAGGGTAACTGGTTAACATGTAGGAGTGTATTAAATATATTATTTAATAACAATATGGAACTCTGCTTTGACCAATTGGTAAATTATTACACAGAAAATCAACAAGAAATGTTAGACTTAAATAGCAGTTTAAAAATGAAGAAAAAAGATAAAATAACTAATCCACACCATTAGAACATCCCATCACACATTACAGAATACAAATTCTTCTCAATATTACTTGGAACATTTCCAAAGACATTTCCAATCACATGAAAGGCAAAAAATAACTTTAAACAAATTGAAAACCACCGAAACACACTATTTTCTTTGACTACAACTCAGTAAAATAAGAAATCAGCATAAATAAAAGCAGAAGTTATGTAAACCCATGGAAGTTAAGTGACTTGCGCTTAAACAACAATGCATTAAGATAAAAATAAAGAAGAAAATATTAATATCTTGAAATAAAGGAAAACAGGAACCCATATGCACACGCACTAACAGCAGATTTCAGTATAAACAGTGTTAAGGAGGCAACCTTATGTTTATAAATCATCTTATTAAAAAATAAGAAATAACCCCAACTAAACAAGTCATCATTCATTTTCAAAGGAGTAGAATATAAGAACAAAGAACAATATTTGAACATACGTCAAATGCATAAACAATTAAAATAAAAAGACATTTGTAAATTTAGTTCTTGTTTCTGTGCGGTTTAATAATTTTAAAGATGCATAGCTTTTAATTTGCTTATCTTATAGTTATGTGCTTAGATTTCTGTTTCATTTCTCTTTACTTCCTCCTGTTGGTTTTTCTCCTTTTCTATTTTTATATGGCATAATAAGTAAATGCAGGCACCAAGAGAGCAGTGTATTCCCCTTAATTATTTCTACCTCTTTTTAAAAATTTTATGAAAGTGTATGCTGTACCATCATAATAGTTATAAGAAAGAAACTTTAATTATCCACATAGCAGCAGCCTGTAAAGAAATGTTACAAAATGGGAGGAGAAAACTAAAAGGTAAGTTAATGAGATCATTATCAGTATGTCTCTCTATGTTTTTGCATACTTCCCATCTCCAAGCTATATAATTTCATAATACTCATCATGAATGTGAGTTCCTATATTCTCCAGACAATAAGTTGTTTCTTTTAGCAATTATGATAAAATAAAAAAGAAGCAGCTTTTAAATTGAACTGCTGTAATGTTCCTAAGGCTCCCTGTCCTCCTCTTTACATATTTTTCCTTAGTATATGTTGTGAAAGCACATTTCTTTTTTTTTCCTCATACATTTGTGAATTTTCATTACTACCTTATAAACAATTAAATTACAATGTAAGCACAGACAATCGAACGGTAGCTGAACAGCCTTCCCTATTACACAGTACTGAAATCTAAAAACCAACACAGTTTGGCTCTCTTGCTAATTGAGTTAGGCAGCACCCTAAGGCATCAACATCATTTATCACCATCTCTGTAGCTCTATCACCACCGCGTTTACAAAGCAAATTAAGAACTTTTAAAGTTTTCTTTGCTCAGAAAAACAAAGCAAGATTTTTAAATCCTTTATTCATTAGTCCTCTAGTTGTCAACTCTAATGTCAAGTGAGTTAATACTGGAAATTTCAAGGTATAATATAGAGAAATGATGCAGAGTATAAATACTGTTCCTAAAATCATAAAGATTCTAGATTTCAAAAACTGTTCATAATGAAAACTAATTTTACTATTTCCTAACTTGACAGAAAGAAAACTACTGCCATTTTTACTCACAAGGTGAAAAGATGTCTTTTTCTATAATACTAAGTGTATAAAATGTTGCTCTTTTTAAATGTTTTAACCATTATGTGTTTGTATTAGCAAACCAAACACCAATCCAGACTCATAGTTTAAGATTTCATGTTACACTTTGAATTAGAATATGCACCTCTTGATATTTATAATCATTTTATAATTATCTGAAATTATACAATTAAATAATTAAAGTAAAATTTGAAAAAAATCAAATATTATGATTGCATTCTCATATATTCTGATGTGAATATCAAAGGACAGAGACATAAAGATGATTACAGTTTGTAACAGCTTTAGTTAAATAGTTCCCATCTGGTATTCCTAATTATTTTGCATAACATACA
This sequence comes from Perognathus longimembris pacificus, assembly GCF_023159225.1. Lineage (NCBI taxonomy): Eukaryota > Metazoa > Chordata > Mammalia > Rodentia > Heteromyidae > Perognathus > Perognathus longimembris. The sequence goes on along the minus strand of NC_063182.1, from coordinate 15,454,305 downwards.
GTTAGCAGGTTTTGTAAAAACCTCACAATTAGGGCTGGGAATATGGCTTAGTGGTAGAGTACTTGCCTTCCATGTATGAAGCCCTGAGTTTGATGCTTCAGCACCAAAAAAACAGGAAAAGCCAGAAGTGGTGCTGTGACTCAAGTGGTAGAGTGCTAGCCATGAGCAAAAAAAAAGCCAGAGACAGTGCTCAGGCTCTGAGTCCAAGCCAGAGTACTATCAAAGAAAAAAAAAAAAAAGAAGAAACCTCACAATTACTTCTCAAACCATTTTCATTGGGATTCGTCATTTAATTACAGATGTCGAGTAAGTGTTAATGATTCTATGATCTCACAGTATCACTAATATTTAGCAACAGTTTAGATCATATTTTCCTCGGTTTATGCATCTGATTCCTCTAGTTGCATTGTTCTGTTTCTATATTCATTTACTATTCTGTCTTACCTAACTGTGTGAGCTCAAAGACATGTAACGATTTTGTAGGAACCCAGTCCTCTACACTTACATTCTATTGAATATAGACAAATTGAGATTTGATAATTTATGTATTGATTTTTATTCATTTTAGAGTACTTTCCTGAGTTTTAATGTTACACTAGCATTTCTATATAGACCATCATATCACACCACTCACTCATTACTCCCATGATTCTCTCATTGCATGGTATTTTATTGTTTACTTCTTTCTCACAGAAATATATTTCTCTTCAAAGAAAAAATATTCTATTTGTTGTTTTATTACCAGTGCATAGAATATAATGTTATTTCTATATAGTTTTCCAAATTACAGTTTTTTTAATAAATATTTGAAAGTTTTAGTGGTTTCTTGGCTGAACTCCACATTCTATGGATATGAAGGATAAATAACTAATCAAAAAGACACTATCCAAATTGAAGTGTTTCCAAGTAGAGAAATTTTGGTATACAACACTCTTGGATAGTCCTTCAAATTGGACTACATAGTAAAATCTGTGTATCATCAAATGTATAGAGGCACAGAAATGAACACTTTCAGATTTACTTGTGCAACTATTCATGCATGTGTGTCTCATTTGTCCTATTTGTTTTGTATTACACTTGTAGAATTGAATTAATGTCTGGAGAATAGTTTTTTTAAGGTTTATTATCATTTACTCTCTGTTATTGAATAAAGTCCTTATTTTCATTGAGTTTAAATCTTTCCTTCATAGATATTCATGAATATATGAATATGTAATAACTAATACTGCCTAGTCAGAGCTATTCACTGAAATACATAAATAATGCCTATTAACAGTAGATAAAAAAGAATGACTCAGGTTTCTTGTCAGTATGTGTTCCACATAAATTACTAAACATTCAGTATCTGATTAGAAAATGTGTCAGATTAATCAGCATTTTAAAGATTTTCCATCTTCTATTCTAATGCTTGAGCAATGTACCTATTCATAAAAACCATCAAGACCTAGTAGAATAACTTTTTTCACTATGCAACCTTTTGCTAGACTGCTTTTTTTTCTAGAGTATCATAGAAGTGACATGGTCAATATGAGATATGATAAAGATTATAAAAACAAATTTTTAATGTTATATGTGGAGCAACATTAGATTATAGATCAGTATCAAAATTCCAATTCTGATCTCATTCTTCTAGTCTACTGTCACTTTTTCTTTGGGCTGGGATGGTGGAGAATTTCTATCTCATATTAACCATTCTGGAGAATGCTACATCAATAGAAGAAATCCATCATTTTGGAATCTAGGTTAGGCAATTTCTTTTAATATTCAATTTTCTCAACACAATTCATTTTCTTCTAGAGTAATTGTGAGCTTTATATTCTCTTCTCATAGGGAATGCCTTGTTTCTAGAATATTAACTGAGTTACCCTAATGTTTCACTTCCAATAGATTAAAATGAGAATTTGGCCTGGTTCTTTTATGAAAAGTTTTTTCACTTTTACTATGTGCTTCAAATAGTGTCTTAATTTAAATTTGAAGATGAGGACTTTCCTGTATACAGTCTAGCCTTGAACCCTTGAAAATTGAACTTTTATCTCCCAAGTGATGGGATTATAGGTGTGGGCAAAGCCATTTTCTTAATTTCCTATTTATTCCTCTTTTCTTCCCAAAGTGATTGTTTAAAAATGATAAATAATAATACAAATTGGTCCAATTGGTCTACAAATTTGAGAATAAAAAGACAATTGCTTGAATTTAATCTACATTCTGTAATTTATTAGATCTTTAATCAAATCTATCTCTGTAAGCTTATAAATAATGTACATAACTATGTACAGACACAATTATACATGTATGATCATAGTATTTCCTACAACTTTCTAAATGAATGACATATAAAAATACCATAATATGTCTCTTGGCCATTCTCATTTCATCATCAGAGCAGTCTCCTTTTTAAGTTTTAGCCCACTTGTTGAGGGGGCTGTTGGTGTTTTGTGGTTTTGTTTTAGAGGAATTTAATTTTTTTAGTTTTGTATATATTTTAGATATGAAGCCTTTGACCATTGTATGGCTGGTAAGGATCTTTTCCCAATCTGTGGGCTTTCTGTTTATCTTGCAAGCTATGTCTTTTGCCCTGCAGGAGCTCTGCAGTTTGATGTAGTCCAATTTGTCCATCCTAACTTTGATTTGTAGGATTTCTGGTCTTTGTTAAGGAAGGAAATGAGAATGGCCAAGAGACATATGAAAAAGCGCTCTACATCACTGGCCATAAAAGAAATGCAAATCAAAACAACATTGAGATTCCATCTCACCCCAGTAAGAATGTCATATATCAAGAAAACCAACAATAACAATTGTTGGAGGGAATGTGGTCAAAAGGGAACCCTACTTCATTGTTGGTGGGAATGTAAACTGGTTCAGCCACTCTGGCAAGCAGTATGGAGATTCCTCAGAAGGCAAAACATAGAGCTTCCCAATGATCCAGCAGCCCAACTTTTGGGCATCTACCCAAGAGATCATGAACAAGAACACACTAAAGCCACCAGCACAACAATGTTCATCGCAGCACAATTTGTCATAGCTAAAGTATGGAACCAACCCAGATGCCCCTCAATAGACAAATGGATCAGAAAAATGTGGTACATATACACAATGGAATTTTATGCCACTATCAGAAAGAATGACATTGCCCCATTCGTAAGGAAGTGTAAGGACTTGGACAAAATTATACTGAGTGAAGTGAGCCAGACCCAAAGAAACATGAACTCTATGGTCTCCCTCCTAGGGAATAATTAGCACAGGTTTAGGCTAGTCACAGCAGAGGATCACAAGAGCTTAACAGCTATTCCCCTATGAATGCATAAGAAAATGATAAGTGAAATGAACTCCATGTTATGGAAACGAGTGATATATCACTGTTGTAATTACTTTCAACATGCCATGTGAAACTAGAGCTTCTACTGTTAATGATCCTCTTGTATCCCCTTCCTGTGGCTGTACCTGCACTATCTCTGTATCTTATCTGAGTACATTGGAAACTGTATATACTGGTATTAGAACTAGGAAACTGAAAGGGAATACCAAATTCGAGAGACAAAGGATAAAAAGACAAACGATTACAAAAGCAATACTTGCAAAACTGTTTGGTGTAAACCAACTGAACAACTCATGGGAGGAGAGGGAAAGGGCAAGGGGGAAATGAGGGAGGAGGTAATAAACAGTACAAGAAATGTATCCAATGCCTAATGTATGAAACTGTAACCTCTCTGTACATCACTGACAATAAATAAGAAAAAATTAATAAATAAATAAAAATAATACCATAATAATCAGGTTTAATGCCTGTAAGTATTTTTAATAACCCCCCATTTTTCTATTTCAACAACATGTATGTAAAAAATCCACTGGCATTTTATACATCGTTTTTTGTTTTTTGTTTTTCCATGCATTTGTGATACTTCTTTCTTAAATTTCATCTTACTGTGAGTTTACAGCCTCCATACAGAAATTTAGCTTTCCACTATTATATTTCAATTTGTGTAAAGTAAATCCTAAATGTTAAATAGAATAAGTAAGTCTTTGTTTTATAGTTTTTATGTTCCCAATTCCTGCTCCTAGAATTTCTAAGCTGCTTAGATTTTACAGGTCATTAGCACCATCATGAGAGCCCTGCCTCTAGCTATATCAAAAAGACATTTAATTAGTCAGAGATATTGAGGTTTTAAAACTGTCTAGTGCACATGTCTATAAGTACATGTGATGTTTTTATATGACATATTTCTTCTGCAGATGAATTGAACTCATTCAGACACCTGATTTATCATACAAGTAGATAGAATGCAATTAAAATGATTGATTATTGCTTCCATAAAAAGAAGAATCATATTTCACATTGGATTTTCTCTAACACTATAGATCAGTATTGAATGATTTGGGAAATATATCAACTTTACTATTTACCATGCAAAGTAACTTCCCCATTTTTCTGCATGGTGGTCTCATTTGAGAATGTCTTTTTTGATTCCGTTTTGTAAGTATTTCATGAAACTCACTTTCCTAGGACCTGATTTTGCTTTGGCAGTTAGCCTGCCTGTACTCAGACAACCTAGCATCAGTTGATTTGTACTGGCATCTGGATGATATTAACCAATCCAAAAAAAAAAAAAAAAACACAAACCCACCTTTCCATGAACATGAAATTGGGAAAATAATTTTAGTTTCTTGCTATTATTTTTATTATCCACTTAATCCTGTAAGGGTGATATAGGTGCCTGAAATAGTTGAATATAAGCATGTTAATCTGAAATGATCTTTTTCAATATAGAATGAAATGCCTGTATAAAAGAATGCAGGACATGTCAGAATGAATAGACCCAGAAGTTGTATTTTCTGCTTAAAAGTTTGTGATTACTGCTCCTTATGAGATTTACCTGTGTCCCAGTCATCTCTCTCTTTATTGTTATACTGCACATGAATAAATTGATAAACTGAAATGCATTTTCAAACCTTTTTCTCCAATAGTACTTTGATGGTAAGCTTTAAGGAATTGAAAGCATAGGTCCCAGCCATCCCAGAGGACCATGCGGAGATAATCATGGGCAGGAGAACAAGGTTCATAAGAAGGTTTATTAGTGGGGCCATAGTTACCACGGGAGAGGGAGCTACATGGTGTCTGCACCTTATGCAGGTGGCATCTTCTCTCTCTGGGGGTAAAGGGGAAGTAGTTAGGTAGTGAGTAGGAGTGGCTCATTAGCTATGGGTGGATCTGGAGGCTAGTGGGAAGAGCTGAGGACCTCAGGCAAGGGAAATGCTAACATTCCCCCATTTGTTGTTTATTAATAACAGAGGAGGGGTCCCAGGCCGGGAGTATGGGCAGAGGTTGTCTCTTTTTGAGCTACCTCCTGGTGAAAAGGGGCAAAGTAGTCAAGTGTCCCTGATTCGTCATTTGGCCTGGTAATGTCCAGTTTGGTTGGTAAAAGTCCTCATCATTTCCACGAGAATGGTTATCAGGGCCAATGGGTGTCATGGTCTCCTCTGGCTACCTCCTGCAGCTTGGGCACATCTAAGAGTCACTGGGTCTGGGGTCTTCAGGGTCCAGATCTGCACTGGGAAGAGTAGTGTAGTAAGAGGATGGCCTTGAACTGCAAGTTCCCAGGTGGGGTGCTGAGTGAGGGATGTTATCCTGTTAAAAGAGACTTGAAAAGGGTAAGGCAAAAGGCTGACAAGTTCACAAGACCAGTTAACATGAACAACATGGGAGGGAGAACACACCCTGGGCACAAGGCAGAAAAGTTCCATTTGGAACATAAACCCAATTGTGGCCCATTACAAGGAAGGAGGAATAACTGGACTGGGGGCAGGAAGGAAATGTTTAGGGATAGTGGACTGGTTGGGAGTAACCAGTCAGAGGCTAGTGTAATATAGATAGATAGATAGATAGATAGATAGATAGATAGATAGATAGATAGATAGATCAAGTAACAAAGGCAAGAATGCAAGTTTCTGTCCAGATGGAAAATGGACCGGTATGGACATTAGGTGGGTAAACAACTATTCCTCTTGATCTCCCGGCTCTGATTAATTTTGGAAGGGCAAGTTTAAATTGACTCCATTTAAGATGAGACTTCATCTCCTCTTGCTCCTCTCCATAGTTCTTCGTTGTCTGGTTTGACCTCGTCCTGAAGGTCTAGGTGCTCATTGCTTGGATAGCTTGTCCCAGTTGGCATTCATGGGATTTGAACTCAAGACCTGGGCACTGTCCCTGAGCACTTCTGCTCGAGGCTAGTGCTCTACCACTTGAACCACAGTGTCGCTTTCAGCATTTGGCTGTTTCTCTGGAGTCAAGCTTCCAGTCTGGCTCTTTGCTGGTTAGTTGGGAGATACAGTTTTAGAGGGATTATTTTCTGCCCAGGCTGGCTTCAAACTGCAATCCAAGGTGTCTTAGCCATAAAAGCCCTTTTTATTTCCAATTAAAGCAACAGGAGAACAATAGGAGTAGAGCTTACCTGTAACTTGTTGAGAATTGACCAACAAGTATTTGCCATAGTTCTGCTGTAACACTTAGAGAACAGCAGACTGAATGAGATCTTTGTGCCATCAAATCAAAGCATAGCATTTAACCTTACCAGCAGGTGGAAGAGAACACAAATGAATAACAATCAAGAGGGCAAAGAGTTGGAACAATGTAAAAGTCTCAGCTTCAGCAGATCGGAAGTGGCTTTGTCTTCCATCCTGAATCAGCAGGCTTCGTAAGTTAGTCATGTGTGATGGAGGCAGGCAGGAGAGATGGGTTGGATCTGGGTAAGGCTGTAGTAGCATCTCTCAGAGTCCCCTGGGTAGATTGTCACACCTCCTTCTGGGTTGCCTGAAAATTTCTACACAGACTGGTTAAAGACATTTGAAATCTCCCAGTATTCCCTGGTTGCTTACTTTGAGTACTCTGGCTTTTTTTAGGCTGTTGCCCTACTGGTTTAAGCAGGGTGACAACTTTAAACAGATTTTAGAAGGCTTGGGCCTTTAACCATCTTCCTAGTCACAAAATCCACACAGACCAAAGGCCAACCAAGTCTGTTCTCTGCAGCAGCCATGACAGTTTCTGAGACATGGAGGGGGAAGACACCAATGCTACCCCAATGCAACCCTGTGGCCACCCCTGTAGCCACAGACCACCACAGTCCACACAGATAGCACACATGGTGACCTGAATCCTATAAAGCCAAATATTCATCCTGCATCAGGAAAATCTAGGTTAGCACTCTGGTCCCTTGACCATAGTGTTTATGAGAGCACAGGAGAGAAAAATGGAGTATCAAAATCTTAGTCTATACCAAAGAATTGTCAGGATCAGACGTACACTTGACTTTTAGCATAGATGGACATAAAAAATAACACACTGGTTTTACATCATTGTACTTATACCACATGCTGCATATTTGAACTTTTTGGAGTCTTTCTTAGACACATTTGCTTGCACCCGAACATGATCAGTTTTAAAACTTGGGTTTTTTTCTTTTGGCTTGGAGTCTGGTGCACTGTGACTCCACCCACAGGCTGCAAAGGAAAGTTTAACAGAAGACTTAAAGTAAGCTAAAATAGTAGTCAAAAGCAAGTAATTTTGAAACCATGATGCCAGATTTTACATGTTTTACCAACAGACAGACAGACAGACAGACATTTGTGCACAAGCTTTGAGGCATGTTTAGAATTTTTTTCAAAAATTGGCCATGTAAGTTTTCTGGAATTCCAGTGGCAAAATTATATTATTTTTCCCATATTTTAGAACCATGTGGTCAGTTAGAAAACAAAAAACTTTTCCCAGGAAACAAAAATTTTCATAGATTATCTGGTGAGAAAATGAAGAAGCCGCATTTTGAGGAACCAGTTTAGCATTTGAATTGCAAGGCACATTTGAATTGCAAGGCCACAGTTACAGAATTTGGGGGTGGGGGGTGCAGGGTTACCAGGAGCTTGAGTCTCCCAAGTCCCTGCCCTGCCTCAAGGAATTCCAGGAAATTTGCATGCACATTACATGGGGGATGGATGGGCCTCCACCTCCAAGAGTTTTTGGAACTTTGATGGACCCAAGATGGTGCTTGCTAAAACCAATTCTATTGTCCACCACGTGGTCAATGCTAGAGAAAACAGGATTTAGCCAACAACAAGCAGAACTTAACCGAATCTCCAAGCTTAACAAACATCAATCAAAGCAAATGTTAAACAAATATTGGTACCTTTGGAAGCTAGTACCAGCCCATCACAGGCAGGCAGGCGGAGTTTAGAGAGAGGCAGAAAGAGAGAGAGAGAGAGAACTCAATCCGCCTGAGCACTCATAGAAGTTATGTAAGTCCAAATTTGTAAAATTGTGAGCAGCTTTAGACTGTTCCCCACTTGACGAGTGACCAGCAGAGCAGAACTAGAGAAAATCCAAGCTCCCAGCTAATGGTCACTCACCCTGGTTGGAGTTTCAAATCTGTGGTGGTGGATGATTGTGCCCCTCCCATGGTAAGTGATTAGCAGATCTGAGGAGTTAAATACCAAGCGTCCTCGGTATTACTCTGGTCAGCCGAAATGTGAGAGACAATCAGCGATGGAATCGTCACCCCAATCACTGTGTCTCGGACCGAGCACGGAGTGTGGCCCTGTGGCCGTGGCCCTGTGGCCCTATGCTACAGTCATTGAGTGGGGCTTGGAACTTGGCGCCAAGATTTTTGGTGTGGCCCAGAAGCCACGGCCCTGTGGCCCTATGGTAAATTGGAAAATCAGATCCAAGCCCTCGTTTAGATGATCACTTACCCTGAGTGTGAGGATGAATTTGTAGATTGTCATGGTGGATGGAAGTAGAGCACTCAGTCAGGAGAACCTACCTCAGTGGTCCTCTGGGTGGGCTTAGGACAGCAGAATAGATCCCGGAGGCAGCTTGGACCCCCCAGAAATGGGGGAGCAAATCCACCAGGAACCTATCCGGGGTTCAGCACCAATGAAAGCATAGGTATAGGCCATCCCAGAAGACCATGCGGAGATAATCACAGGCAGGAGAAGAAGGTTCATAAAGAGGTTTATTAGTGGGGCCATAGTTCCCACGGGAGAGGAAGCTACATGGCATCTGCACCTTATCCAGGTGGCAGCTTCTCTCTCTGGGGCTAAAGGAGAAGTAGGTAGGTAGTGAGTAGGAGTGGCTCATTAGGTATGGGTGGATCTGGGGGCTAGTGGGAGGAGCTGAGGACCTGAGGCTAGGGAAATGCTAACAGGTATGAATCTATAGAATGGACAATTTATTGATTAGAGCCAATATTAGAAGAAAAAAGTTGTTAGTGCAGTATCAGAGTTGACTTAAATTAGCAGTGTTGTGGGTTGCTGAGGGGGAACCCTGTCGAGTCGATCCCTCTCCCTAGATTGACACGAGGTCAGGGAGAGAAAAGAAGCCAAGTCCAGCATACAAATACAGTCAGGAGAATTCAAGCTTTATTGCAAGCATAAAAGCTGACTGTCAGGGACACATTGTAGACTCGGGAGCTACCCCTATGACTCCAAGGCCACTTAAGCAGGAGCTTAAAAAGGAAAAAAAAAACAACAAAAACCATATAGTCATGCCTGGCCACACACAGGTGGCCAATAAAGTTACAACCTGCCACATCGTAACTGTTTGAACTAACCTATCATTTTGGTCCAAATTGGCATGTATCAAGCAAGCAAGGTAGGCCAAGAGAGTTACAACCTACCACATAGTAACTGTTAAAACTGAGCTATCATTTTGGTTCAAATTGGCAAGCCTATCTGGTGTTTGGTAAACAAGTGTTTGCAGGGTCACCTCACAAAGCAAGCAGGTGTGAGTCCAATTGTTAAGCTGAGGCTATTGTTTTTTCTCATGGGGGGTGCGGGGAGGGTAGATAAGGCTGCTCCTTCCTGGAAAGGCAAAGGTGGCTACGCTGCTTTACTATTGCTAACCCTTAACATTAAAACAGTAATTAAAGACTATCTCATAACACTCTTATTTCCAAGATTCCCCTACTCAAACAAGAAAACTAAATTGTTACATGGTAAATTATCAGAAGAGCCACATTTTGAAGGATCAAATAGTGCTGTCTTTATTAGAGCATTAGCACTCTGCAGGTAGCTGGCTACACAAAGGCCTGCAAATACACTTAAGACTGTCAGGAATCAGGCTGGAGAGGAACAATGGAACAAAAACAATACCAACAAGCCAATTCAGCTCCAATGGAGAGCTGACTTGGGACACCATAGTGACTGAGCTAGGAGACATGACACTGGACTTGAAGAGGAGACATGGGGCATGGTGTCATGGCGCCTAAGCTGGTCTAACCCCAGGTGATCCAGCTATAACAGTAAGCTTCCAGTCCCAGACACTGGACTGACAGGTTCAGTAACCTATAGTCCAGGAATACCCATCACCTGGGGATGGGACTTCCAGTCCTCTAGGAATTCAGGCACACCTATTAAGACAAGATGCCAGACAATACAACTCACCATGTGACCAGTGATGGCACTGGCCAGATCTGACTTCCATACTACAAAATCACAAAACTATTTAATTCATTTTTATATAATCTAGAGTAATTTCACTATGATTATAATTAGTATTTAACTATTTTCATTGAATTCGATTTATTTTAAAACAAATAAAACCTTTTACTTACAAAATGGAAGCATTTCAATTGTTTTACACATTCATAGTTTTGTGAAGATTGAATGAAGTTTATCAATCAAAAATGTGTCATACAATAACATTGATTTTTTAATCAATTTTGAGAAAAAGCAGGTTGAAATAAGCAATGACAACAACCCCACAGAAATTCAAGAAACAGTAAAAACTGAGTTTGAGCCTAGCTAGAATAAATGCATTGATCTTGGTATGTGCATAATGTAATGTCCACCCAGAGAGGGCGCCATGCAAATGCCCCCCACCTGGTTAAGTCTCCACCCAGTTACCTGGGTAACTAGCATACCTGGAGGCAGTTACTTCCTGCTTCCCTGAGGTCACATCCTAATCCACCTGGCCACACCTCCCTGCCCTTGCCCTAGATGGCCAGGCCATGGTTGCCCCTCTCTCCAGCCATGCATCACCTTGGCAACAGGCCAGCAGTTAGGGAATAAGCTTTTATTTCCTGCCTGAATACCACTAGCTTTCTCCTTTGCAGGCTACCCACAGTGAGATGTGGCCAGATGGATTAGGATGTGACCTCAGGGAAGGGGACAGTAACTGCCTCTAGGTATGCTGTGACTGGGTGGAGACTTAACCCCTACCGGGGTGGACATTACACATATTACGTGTGATAGAAGGAAAATAGCAAACTCACTAAATCTGTCTTCTACAGAGCAATAAATATTACAAATACATAAATTTTACATTTATGCTTTAAAAACAATTTCACCACAAGTTTTTACACTCATCAACAGAATTCACAGAAGGAACGGGTTGCTGTTTATAGTTAGATAAGCTGTAGCTAAAACAAAAAACAATAGAAGCCACAGATACATGAAATCGAGAAAGAAAGAAAATGTTTACTAGAATCACAGAACTGCTATTGGCATCTTCTACTAATCCTTCCATATTGGGAAAAAATAGAGAATAAAATAATCTGTGATCATCACTTCTCACAGGCTACTTCCTACTATATTACAGTGTCACTTTGTATCCCCAGGGTTCCGTCATGACTGTGCCCCTGTTTGTTGTTGGAGTTTGAAATCTATTGTACTTGTTGACTGTTTTTGAGTCATAGAATGTGGGTATCTAATGAGGCTTTTCTTTCTAGTCATGAGAATTCAGAAGTCAGGGAATTAAAGTTGACTATGAAAACATAGTCTCTACAAATACAGTATGGAACAAATAACAGCAGCACATACCTTTTTTGTTGCCCTGGATGACAATTTTGAGAATCATTGACTAAGGTTTCTTAAAACAAGAAAAAGGTATGTGGCTGGGAATGTGGTTTATTGGTAGAGTGCTTGCTTTGCATGCATGAATCCTTGGGTTCGATTCCTCAGCACCACATAAACAGAAAAAGCTGGAAGTGGTGCTGTGGCTCAAGTGGTAGAGTGCTAGCCATGAGCAAAAGAAGCCAGGGCCAGTGAACAGGCCCAGGGACAGTGCTCAGGCCCTAAGTTCAAGAAGCAGAGCTGCCCCCCCCCCCAGAAAAAAAGTATGCTAGAGGATTAAGCACACTGAACAAGAATGGGACAAGTTGAATAATGAAATGTTTTATTGTTTATCCTCTCCTATGCCTGACTGCCTTTATTCCTCACTTAGAGAATAAGTTGCAAATAAATTATTTTTAACAAGGTACTGCTTCACCCTTGATGATCAGGGAAATTCAGACTGAGAGAGTCAGGATATACAAGTGTGCTTAGAAAGCAGGCACCTCTAAAAGGATAGTTTTCATATCCATTAAATGATAGATAACACTAAGAAATGGGACAACTGCTGGTAACAGTGCCATCACAATTACCATGTATCTTATCTGGTGCTTTTTAATCATATTTATAAACAGATGAAGAGTAGGTTATGAGGTAGTTACAGGACTTCAACAATATAACAAAATGTCAATTTTAAAAATTGTTTTATTAGAAAACATTTAAATCCTGTTTAATAAATTTTGGAATAGGAAATGAGGGTGACTGTTTTGGGGGAGTAATGGGAAGAAGAATAGTGTGGCTGAAAGAGGGAAGAGTATAATCAGAATACATTATATACATGTATGGAAATATTTCAATGAAACCCCCCAATTTATAAAATTAATAACTGTCTGTAAAATTATTTTTCTAGAAAAGAATATGATAGATGCATATCAGACAATTGCTACTTAATGCATGTTTTAAGACATGCAGAAGGTTATTGAGAGATTCACACAGAAAAAAAATCAGGATCCAAATTAGAGCTATAACTCAGTGGTAGAGTGCAAGCTTTGAGCAAATGAACTCAGGGGCAGCACCCATGCTCTGTTTTCTAACCCCACAACCAACAGGACAAAAAATAAATAAAAAATAAAAACAGAATCAAACTTAACTGCAAAGATTTAAATGTGGAAAAATGCTTCTGTGTTTTGTCAAGTCACTAAAATCAGAATAAGAATCAGATATAAGTAAAACGGAGATAAAATGACCACAATGGAGAAGAAAGCTTGGTGAAGCTTTGTTCTTTCCTAAGACTCCAAAGTTATACCTTGGAACTGAGAGGCTGCACACCCTACACTTGGGAATATGTTTTGAATTCATCATTAAAGGGAACTGTACATTATAATTGTTGAACGAACCCCAAAATCATAAGATGTGGTAGAAAACATGGGATGGATCTGAGCAAGCTGCTTCACATCTTAGGCTATGGGCTCAGACAAAGCTGATGGAGATAAAAGTGTAAGTGCAAATATACTGATTGTGAAATCTGTAGTGGCATAGTAAGGAACTTCTCAGCACAGATGTTCATGTTCTCAGTGGGACTATCAGTTCATTCAAAAAAGAGAAATTGCCTTTGTCTAAAAGTAAACATAAACTCTGAGGTTTTGGATTGCTATTGGTAACTGATTGCCAAAACAAAGGATACTACAGAACTGTGAGAAGTAATATGTTGCACATGGCAAATGATCTTAAAACACTGAAGGGAATAAATAGGTAGATATTCAATAAAGGGAAGTAGCCCATAATAAATACACATTGATACTTGGCTAGTCTTAGATGGCTAATCAACTGGTCAGACATCCAGAGGGAGTTGTCCCAGAAGATAAGAGGCAATGTAGTCTGAGGTAGAAGCATGCATCTACGTCTATAAGCCATGAATGGGACAGAGAGATCTGCTGTCTCATGTAAATATCCACCACATTTTTTCCACATGTGACCACACACTCAGTAACAAGGTTGGTACCAGACAGCTTCTCAGTAATAACAGCTGGGGCAAAAGGACTACAAACAATGGCTTTAGTTCCATGCATGAAAACTCTTTGAAGATTCTTACCCTGAGGAATCCTCTGCCTAGCATTAATTTATGTTCTCCCATGGTTAAATATCCAACACACAATTATCTGCCCTCATAGAAGACCAGGAAGTTATGATGGATTGATTTCCTCAGTCCTTGCATTCATCAGCTAAAAAGTATGCCTATTGGGACTTGAAAGAATTGTGAAGATACTTGCTTCTGCTATGCAATGCTTTTACCCACATGATCACTACAGTACTTAAGAAAAGTAAAGCATCTTGCATATTTTGACTCAGAACAAAGGACCAAGGAAGGGAGGATAGAGGGAGAGTGCCAGGAAATGACATGACACCAGCTCAGAAACATTATTTTCCCACGAAAATTTTATGTCTGGGTTCTATACCAAGAAAGTAACCTCAAATATGAGAAATCTTTTTAATATTATATAAAATTGTGGAACATTCTGATTTGCATGCTTCTAAGTGACACCAGATACACAATTCATAATTGTTTATTTAAATGTGTTTATGGATGTATTTAGTCATAAGATAATAAGACTACGATTGAGGAAAAATACGTAAAAAATAGAAATTTTTAGTCCTCAATATTAATTGTGCTTCCATATGAGAGGTCTTTTTGTTGCATAATTTAAATTGTATTTAGTGCATAGACAAATTGCAATAAAAATAAGTACTTAACAGAAATGATGATAGATAATATTTATTGCACTGAAGAAGAGAAATAGATATAAGCTAAAATGTTATAGCAATGATGCAATTTTCTAATATTTTCTTAAATACTTAAGAGTATAATGGCCAGCATCTCATAGTGATCTAAAGTGAAATGGCCTAGGGACATAAGAAGGAGAAAACCCATGAAAGTTAATGCACTTGGGAGAGTAGTCTCTAGTCTCTAGTAATATTTTTGAAGCTAAAATAAGGATAGTTTAAAAGAAATATCTGAAAGAATTAATAGCTATGTAATCTACTTATGAACATTTTGACTTTTTGCTACCTTCAGAGAAAAATAATTGACATAGATCCTCATTAAATCCCCATTATATAGTAGGGTGACCTTAAAATTCTTTTTAAAATCTTATTTTTATTGAGTAATGGGATTTATTGAGAATATTTTAAACCTGTGCATAATAAAAGCAAGTATAATGAACAGTGCATATGAAGTGATTTAAATAATATTTACTAAACTAACTTTACACAAGTATTGCTAATATTATTCAGTACTAATGTCATTGTTCAATGTGAAACTTTTCTGAAACTGGTCCTTTGCTTTGTAATGTGTAGTTTCAATTGCCCACACCTGTAACCTCCCAGGGAGCGCTATATCTTGTTTTATCACCTGAGGCTCAGATGGGTCCTATTATGGTCAAGATGCCCTGACCTGTTTGTAACTGGTTTCTGGACTTTTTTCAAAAGTAATTAACTGGTTCCTAGACACTTCTCGAAATTAACGAGCCACTACAATTAGGCAAAAGGGAAAATTCCTGCTGTTTTTGGGTTTAAAGCAACCTTCTGAGATGGCTCAGGGCTGCATCTTGAGATCTCAACCTCCAGTGCAGACCTGGTGCACCAGTACTTTTTAGCTCAATAAAATTCTTTCTGTCCCAGACTGCCATCTGAGTGGTGTCATTGATCATCGATTTCCAGACCCCATAACACATACATATTCATGTACACATGCCCAAATACACACACATTCACAGAAACAAGTTACAATAATTTAGAAGATAATTCTGTTAATATGTTGAGAATGATTGCTTGGTTTACTATTGTTTAAATAATAAGTATAATGATTTCATTCTCACAAAAAGAAATATAGTGTATTTTCATGACATTAAAAGTAAAGATAACTAGATTGACCTTGATTATCCAATTCCTTCAACCTTAGAAATTCAAAATAATCAAACATTATAAAGCCTGCTTCATGCAAATTTTAATAATCATTATATAACAAGAGAAGAAAGTTGTTCAAGAGTCATATACTTTTACTATAAAAAACTACAAGAATATATAGTCCTGGGTGATCAGACATAATCCTACAAAGAATGAATTATGTAGTAACATTCGTTTTGTTGAAACTACTTGTTTAGATTGTTTGCTTTGCTTGTTATTCAGTATGTTTCCTAAAGATTTTCTGTATGCCCCTATGTATCTTGTGTGTAAAGGTATAGGGTAGAACTAGAATCTTTTGTAATGAATGGTGTGTTAATTTAGGTAAAAGCACATGTATTTATTTTAAAATTAAAAATATATAAAATGTTAAAAACTTTGAAAAATCAGCAAAATATATTTGATATGCAATTACTGTTGCTATTTATAATATATATGGCACAATGAACAAAAGTGTTTTTGTTGTTGTTTTGTGCTGTTTCAGGGGCTTGAACTCAGGTCCTGGGAGCTGGCACAAACTTTCTTTTGCTCAAGGCTAGCATTCTATCACTTGAGCCACAGTACCAGTTCTTGGTTTTTCTACATAGTTTGCTGGAGATAAGAGTCTTTTGGCCTTTCCTGCCCATGTTGGCTTCAAACTGTAATCCTCAAATCTCAGCCTCCCAAGTAACTAGTAATACAGGCAATGAGACTCGAGTGCCCCATTGAAAATATTCTTTTGAAAAGAATTTCATCAATAGAAATTCTTTTGTTTTCAAGTAAACAATTTAATAGTATATGAAAATAGCTTTGAAAAACTTATATCCATTAAATTAACTTTGCTGTGAATTTTACAAAGTGAACTGAGAAATCACTCAAAGAATAAAATACAATTGCTTTGTCAAGCCTCTTCCCAGTTACTTTTCAACCAAGAATGTTCATTTTCCTGCCCATTGTAAAACTACCTTGTCTAAATTTGTTACTCAAAACTATAAGCTAAATAAACCTCGAATGTGTTTGTGTGTGTATGTATGTGTGTGTTAAAAACATAGAATATCCCATTTTCAGAACCTTTACCGATTATTTTGCTGACCTGTCTTTTAAGTTGTAACACAAATATCAGTACAGATAAAAGGATTCAAATTACACAAAGTGTCTTATCTAAGTGCCATTTAATTATATTAGAATTGACTAGCAAGAAGATTTCTTAGAAACCTCTACCAAAATAAGACACTTCTAACTAACTCTGAAAACAATAAAAGGTCCAAAGGGATATTTGAAAGGTTTTGTGTTAGATAAATGTTTAAAGAGACAGTGCAGGAAATTGCTAATACAGTAATTGAAAGGGCAGACTTACAACATGGAAGTACTCTATTTGAAATTAAAAAATACCTCATTCTGGCAACCCATAAGTTAGTCTTAGAAGTTAGAGAAAGAACAAATTTAATAGTAATAAAAGAAACCAAGTAGAACAAAATATATATTAAACAGGTAAAGGTAAATTAAATAGGAAGCAGCAAAAATAAGTTCAAAAATAGGAATGAAAATTTATTACACCAATGAAATTAATATGATTCTAGCTATCCTGATCAGGAAAGAAAATACAGAAGAACTGCAGATGGTAGGTGCTAAGGATGGTAAGTGGGAAATTTCCTCTGGAACTCCACAATGAGTAGACTCAAGGTTAAAAAGCAAAACAAACAAAAAAACAACTATATTCTAAGACAGAAGGTTATCAGGAAACCCTAGAAGTGACAGGATTACCTAAGAAGCATGGGGAAAGCATAAAAGTGACACAGCAAAAAGTAGGATACAGCAAACTCCATCTCCCCAGGGGAGAGGAAAGAAGGGAAATGGAAGCAACAAGAGCAAATTCAAGCATCTCTTGTTAAAGCACACTGGAACTGCAGGCCACAGGATAAACTCACAGCTTCCATAATCACTAAGTCCAGTGGACATTTATTCAATCTCTAGTAATGAAAATTACAGACAGACACACAGACTGACACACACACATACACACACACACACACACACACACACACACACACACACACACAGTGGCCAAAATGCATATTTGTAGAGAAATGTAAATTTCAAAGTAATTTATAATTAAATTATCATAGTATTTGCAAATTCAAAACAATGTGGTCTTGGTTGTAAAGATGAGTTATTAAAATGTACCACAAATTTGTTATTTGAAGCATGATGTTTAATACATATTAACTTGCACTATTTCAAAGGGTAGAGTGGTAGAATTTACTAAGTAAAAGACCATGAGTTCAAACCCAAGTATTGCCAAAAACAAACAACAAAAAATAAACAAAAGAAAGGAAATATATGTGTGTATGTGTATACATATATATACATATATATTTGTAATATATACATATTTATACATACAGAAAATATATATGCAAAAATACATAGAAAATGCATAGGAAGTAGTTTCAGGATACAAAATAAGAGAAAATACACTCAATTTATGGATATTCCTGAGAAGTACTTAAGTAAAGCTTTTATGAGTTTTAATTTAATGTTACAAAAAGTCCAGTAGTTCTAGTTGTCAGGCATTAAAATAAAGTAGAAAAATATAAGTAACCTTTCAATGACAGTTTCATGGAAGAACATAAAGATAGACATGGTTCATTTTCCTATGTGACACGGCTCCCTCGTTTTATGTAAATTCATAAGGAAGTAACAAAATTTTAATAAAATATTTAATGTCATACTATGCAAAGTCACATATTTTATCAAATCTATTGCATTTTGCTGCTGACTTTTTGTAAAGCAACCTAACATTTCTTTTTATGTTAGGATTAACACATTTATAATCCTTTAACCAAATTGTTTTACAAGTGAAGCAAGACTATAAACTTGCTCCAAAAGAAAGAAGAGCCTCAGAGTCAGTAACATGACATTTAACAACCACATTTTCTAGCCATCAATTTCTTATTTGAAGTCCATGGCATAATTATAAATTTCTGAAAAGTTTATATACTGCTGAAAATCTGAAGGGGGAGGACGATTCTTGTTATATTGTCTTGTATGTTCAGTGACTCTGTGATTGCTAATCATTCCTTCATGCTGTATATAAGTATCATTTATATAAATATTCTCTAAATATTCTCTTTCTCTTTCTCTCTCTCTACATTTATATATATATATATATATATATATATATATATATAGTCTTAAGTGACTAAGGTTCCAAAGGATACCACTTTTATAAGAAAAATAATTGTAACTCAGTGTTCACTTGTTCTTTAAATCCTATATCAAATACATTTTAAAAATAGATGTTAAGTCCATAAAACAGTTTCTATATGCCAGAAAAAAAATGCCTGCATCTTTAAACTTACATTTTCTATGTACATTAATGACTAAACATAGTACATGTAAATAATGTATTATAGCTGCATCTAAGTGGGAAGTACAGAACTATTTGTCTAAATTTTGTCTTTTAGATTTCAATTGCTATGTTGGCACTGGTTAAAGAAATTTGTAAGGCTTTAGCTCAAGTGTATAAAATTGTATTCTAATGATAATTGTGCCTCACTGTTTTTCATTTTTATTTATTTTTTGTCATTTATTTTTATTTTGAGTGGCTATTTAAATACATTCTTTTTAAATAAATATAATCATGATTTGTATTATTAAATTGAAATGTAAATTCAAATGCTTAAATGTACTATGATTATATTCAGCTCTATTTGCATATATTAATTTTAATTTATGTGTGTGTGGGGTATTTTTCTAGTGTGAATGTATCCTACATGTGTCACCAGCAACTCTGAGAGCAGTGCCACACATATTAGTAAGAAGGGCTTATTCAACCTTTGTCTCCTTTATCTTGCTTATAAACAAAATTTCCATATAAAACAACTGAAAAAAGCAATTATCAACTCTCAGGCATCAAGTGTTTACATGTATTCTAGTAATAAAACTTTAAACAATGAAAAAAACATATTTTTTTTACCTATTCTGAGACTTCATGTAACTACGATTTGTATTTTATGCCTTCCTTACAGAGTCAAGATTTTTCTTTTTAATGACAACAGCAATGTCAACCTTCAGGCATCTCAACATATTCTTCACAGAGAAAATAAGGAAGAGTAAGAAGAATGAATTTTTCAAATTAACCTGCCTCTACTCTGCCTCATGCATGTTCTGTAAGGCCAAATGGTCAAGAAAGAAGCACTGGGGCTGATTACAGATTTATAACAAACATGAGAAGACTCTTGTTGATGTTTTGATAGTGTGACTATTCCAGTCACACATATGCAAATACTTCTAAACAGATCATCCTCACTCTTGGATAGTTTTATGCCCTAGTAAGAAAGTGAATATATTCAATATCCAGAGGTGAGGAGAGGTGGTGGGAGGGGGAGGAGAGAGAGAGATTTAAGGTCCTGGACAGTCCAAAAATGCAAAAGCAACTAAATTGATTTATACACTTGTCAAAGTAAGAGTGGAA
The DNA here is from genome assembly GCF_023159225.1 of Perognathus longimembris pacificus. Taxonomy (NCBI): domain Eukaryota; kingdom Metazoa; phylum Chordata; class Mammalia; order Rodentia; family Heteromyidae; genus Perognathus; species Perognathus longimembris. The sequence goes on along the minus strand of NC_063182.1, from coordinate 15,434,078 downwards.
GGTCAGCCTAAATTCCCAGATTTTTCTTTAAAATAAAAAATTGGATGAATTCCAGGACAGCATTCTAACATGAAGCTGTTTCCTCTCAAGCTGTTTATATTAACTCATGCCAGCTATTACGCAAAGATTTACAGGTGATGTGTGAAGGGGGACTTGTACAGTCACATTTCAACAGAGGGTATAGAATAAAACAGTCCTAAGTTCTTACCTTTACTATATTAAAACTCTTGTAATGCCATTTTAAAGTTGCCCCATTTAATCCCCCTGTTAACTCAAAAATTCATACTCTTATTGTCATGTTCTTTTCCCCCAAGTCTCTATATTAATTCATGTTATGAGAGTATTAGAGAGGTAAAAAGAGGACTCCTCCACTACCAATCACTATGCGACTCACTCAATAAGGACACCTGGCTTTTGTTAGTTTTTTTTTTTTTGTGCTCTGTCTTCTTTTTCAGTATTATGTTCACAAAAATAGACTTTTGAGGCATATACTGAAGGATACTTTTTCAGTATTGTGCTTTTAAATACATTGTGAATAATTTGTGCCTCCTGAATAAAAGCAGAGTTGAACTAAAGAGAAGACTGAGAAAGAAAGAAAGGACAAAGCATAACACCGTTAACTGGTAGCTCCATAAGGAGATAGTAACTTGGAAAGAAATAGACTCCAGCCACTGTGACTGCTAGTAAATACATTGTTTCTGTGGAATCCTAGCCATTGGTAAACTGTGTAATGAGTGATACAGCCTCTGAAGATAGTGATATCCCCAGGATTCATCCTATCGTACGATACTTACAAACTTGATCATGCTTCTCTCTGATCCCAGAGATATCTAATCCTTACATGTGTAATAAATAATTATTAAGATTATAATATTCATCTTTCTTGACAATACTGTTCTCAGAAAATTAGTATGAATATTTCTTATTGGATTTTCATAAGGAAGATGTTAAGAATAGGACAGAAAAATAGCATGCAGAATTTCTGCAGGTCTCATAGATTGTCATTTTAATGACTAAATCATAGGCAATCCACCCTAATTAAGAACTCAAGATGTCCTTCATATACTTCAATAGTGATCTTGCAATGCAGGCTGCTCCTGAGTCAAACTATATTTAAGGGTATCTTATTCCAAGTAGACAGAATTTCAAATCTTCAGGAACACTATGCATACATAGCATATAAATCTGTTGAAAAAGTATAATAAAATTATTTTATGTAGGCCATAAACCTCTTAATTATGTTGAGTTACTATACTCTGAGATCATGCCTGAAATTTACACAGGTAAAGAAACACACCCGCAGAAGCAACCAGGTCATCGGTTAATTTAAGAAAAAGAAAAACTATCTCAAAATAGAAACATCAATATACACATCTTACATTTTTCTTTTTGTTGTTTTTTTGTAATTTTTTAATATTTTACAGTTGGTAGTATAGTTACAATTATTCACTTCTAGCCAGGATAAAATAGATTATTTTTCAATGTGATTCTAGTAATTTAAAGTCCCAGAATACATTTTTCTTAGAATATGATCAAGGTTTGGAATGGATCTAATGTGTGAAGTAAAAGGCTTTGATGTGGATAATGTGGGGCAAATGCTTTTACATAAAAACTAATTATATGACTGCTGGTGGTTTAGCCATGAAAACTTTGCTACTCAGGAAACTGAAATAGGAGGACACTGGTTCAAATCTCGCCCGAGCAGGAAAGTCCATGAGATTATTATCTAAAGTAAACTACCACAAATAAAATCCAAAAAGATGGTGAAAAGTTCAGGGACAGAGTCTTAGTACTGAGTTCAAGCCCCACTAGCATATAAACTATATTATATATCATATAATATATTACATCTATTATATAATGTGTTCTATACCCATATATGAATATATACATATATATGATTAAATATGATGTAATGAGTATTTAACAATACACAATTTTGGAGTAAAACAACATAAAAGACAGGATTATACTAAAGCTAGTATTAGGCTCACATACTTAATTTTCTAACAGGAAAAAAGTCCACAATTTAAAGTAGGGATAATTTTGGAGAATTTTTTCAGGTCTATTCTAATTTTGCTCATGGATTTTTTTTATTATTAATTAGTCTAAATAAGATAACTTTCCTCACATTTGTACAGTCTCATAGTAAATCACAAGAGAAAAGTATGATTCATTTAATTATTTATATTTTAGATCTTAAGAAAAAAGTTGTAAAATTGCAATTTATTTTTATGGTATATAGCTCATGCGTTTGATACATACTACTTCCTGAGCTTAATGTTTCTGGCCCTAATATACTTCTTTCAGAGTATGTGTGTTATTCAAACAGAGAGGTTTCAGTTATGTATATAAGGTAGTGAGCACATTTCTTGTCAAACTTGTTATACCCCCACATTTTCTACCATTTTCCTTCACCTTCCAACCCTCCCCAATTTGTACCATTAATTTCCTTTTTAAAGACACTAAATTTATCTATAAATTTTCCGGTCATGTTTTAAATGAATTCCTGCTATTTGTAATTTTTTTCAAAGCCTAAAAATAAGAACATATTTGATTCACTACCCAAGTCTGCCTATAAAATTATTTCCAAGTCACTTATTTTACATTTACATTTGACCACAGATGACAAATAATATGAGCCTACTCTATTTTCATTATAAACTTTTGAAAGACAATATTTAAATATTTTCCATTTATTTTCTATGCTGAAAAATATGACATTATGACAGTACCCACCTGAATATTATACCATTGAAACAGACATCAGGGCTTATAATTGATCTGGGGCTGAACTACTGCATATGGCCAAAATATTGGTGGTTTTCAGGTAGTGGTGTGTGTGTGTGTGTGTGTGTGTGTGTGTGTGTGTGTGTTGGTGAATTTTGGAATGGTGAGAAGGTTGCACACTACAGTTAAAACATGTTGCTGTCAAAAAGCTAGATGGGATAAAGAGACTAACACACCTTCTACTTTATATTTGCCAGCCCAGGTAAAAGTTCTAGAGAAGAAAGCAATCATATTCAACACACATCTGTTATTTTTCTCAGTGGTAGATAACTGACTTGGCTGACAAATCTCTCCTAAAGTCAGCTTAACAGCAGAATAATAACATGAATCTGCACTAGTTTGGTTGGTAAATGCAGTTTAGGCTTTGAAGTGACCTAGGCCACAAGTGTGTTCTCTTCTTTGGTAAAGAAAACTTTGTAAGAAACTTTAGTGCTTAGAATATGGGTAACATTTATGAGTAAATTATATGGGATTATCAAGATAATATGTAGAACAAGGTATTAGTTAAATAAAGATTTCTGAAGGGAAAGTCTAAAGGTCAAAGGCTTGAACATGCTGCTCAGCCAAGTTTTTTTTATCATCTACATAATTTGATTGAAGTGAGTAAAGTCATATGTGTGAACAGATGATTTTTTTGATGTTAGCTCTTGTATTTTGACAGTATCCTCTTAATATTTATATTCAACTTTGGCATTTGTGCAATATAAAAATAGTGAAAACATTATGTATTATATTCTCCGAATGTAAGATTAATGTTGCTCCATGGGAGACAGAAATTAACAGAAGAAAACAGATTTACTCTACATCAGCTCTGAGCAATTTAGAGACTCAGCTCTGCATCTTGTTGATATGTTTTGTTTTGTTTTGTTTTTAGGAATATTACATTTAAATATTTACTTTGAAGTACTTCCATGAGTGTTTTCACTAAGTTGGAAATATATCCAATTAAGTGATTTAAAAATGTTTTGAATTGATTGCTTAGAAAATTTTCAAGAAAGCATAACATCTAACTGCTAAATATTTTGAAATTTTTATTCTGATTTCTTTTTGTGGATATTAATTGATAGGTTTCAATGACAAGAAAAATATCAAAAGAAAAGAATTTTTAAAAGGTTACAGCACAGGCTTTAGGAAGGAAATTAACCCTTAGTTTTTGTGTCCTTTAGAAATCCAAAGTGGAACTAAACCACCGAATGTGGTCATTATATTTAATGTTAAGATCCCCATAGTATTAAGTGTTAAGATCCCCATAGTATTTCAGTCTCCAATAGAGCTAAGTTAATAAGAGTAAGCATAGTTTTCTGTGAATAACATGTTTCCTTTCCCTCTCTTTTTGTGTGCGTGTACTAACTTTTCAATAAAAATTGGTGAAATGTTACTGCTACGTGCAAGTCGCACCATGCTCCCAGAGCTTGCTAGTGCAGATGATGTAGCCCTCTACCTAAAAGAACCTCTGGAGTTGGGCCCACCACTGAAGGATATGTAAGAGGAGGCTCCACAGGATAGAGAGGGACACAACGAAAGTTCTTTGAAAGTTTGTTCAGAGAACATTGCCAGAAGGTAGTAAAAGGTAGGAACATGGGGGATTTGCAGGGTTTTGCTTAAAAAAACCTTCAGCTTCGTGGAGTGGAAAATCCTTAGCCCTCTACTCCTCAATCCTTGGTTTTCCCTACATCATTTAGAAGAGCACAGATACTAGGAATAGAAACCAGTCACTGATATAAATGAGTATATATTTTAAAACTAGCTATGACTAGTTCTATAGTAGGCAATGCTTCAAATTTAGTGCAACAGAAAGATGACAAGTACTTTTAGAATATTTCTACATAAACTCACTTTGTAATTTTTAATTTAATTTAATTGTAAGGGGGATATCAGAGGGGTTACAGTTACATAAGTAAGGTAATGAGTACATTTCTTATCATAAACTCACTTTTAAATAAATGTTTGTGTGTCAGTTAAGAGAAGTTTAACATTTTTAAAGAATGCTATTTTGCACAGTTTTTTTTTCTCTTTAAGCCAAGGTTATTCCAACTTTATACATAGGGCTAAATATACTTCTTAATGTATGGAATGAAAACATTTGGGATTAGTAACCCTTCCTACATAATGAATTTAAGGAACACATATTTGACTTACCTATATATGTAAATCATAGTACACTTAAAATAAAAAGAACATCTTATAGATCTTGCTCTTGAAATGTATAGGATCAGGGGCTGGGGATATGGCCTAGTGGCAAGAGAGCTTGCCTTGTATACATGAGGCCCTGGGTTCGATTCCCCAGCACCACCTATACAGAAAACAGCCAGAAGTGGCACTGTGGCTCAAGTGGCAGAGTGCTAGCCTTGAGCAAAAGGAAGCCAGGGACAGTGCTCAGGCCCTGAGTCCAAGGCCCAGGACTAGCCAAAAAAAAAAAAAAAAAAAAAAAAAAAGAAATGTATAGGATCAGGTACATATGTGTCTGTACATTACAAGTTTGTTTTTACTTTTGGACCATTTCAAATAAGAAATAAAATATGAGATTATGTGTGAGGTTGAGGAAGTGTTGTCAGTGTGTAAGTTACCTGGGTGTTCATCAATTCTTTAAGATTGTGGCACTGTCCTAAGTGGGCCAGAAACACTTCAGCAATATTTCAGGATTAAAGAAAAGGTAGTAAAAAGTGGTTAATTAACAAACCACAAATACATGTGGAAGCTTGAGTAAGGCAGCTGAACATGAAGCAACTACCTAAACAGAGCGAAACACAAGCAAAAAGACAAGACAGTTTCAAAAATAACTGATGCACAAAGGGCTAGTGGTATAACTGCAATGGCAAAGAGCCTGGCAATCAAGTAAGGAGCCCAGAGTTCAGAAAATAGTAAGTATCCTGAAAAATGAACAAAAGGAGTAAATGCAGCCATAATACTCAGTGTACATATGTGCAAATGGAACTAGGGCATTTGAGTGGATGGTGAGGTTGAGACAGGTGGAGGAAGAAGCAAGGAAGAAGAGCACTGATCAAGGTTCATGGTACACATAAATTGGAATGTACAATTGGTTAGCAATTTAAAGAATATAAATTAATTTTTAATAATAACTTAGATAAATGGAAAAAGCTAAACATTTAAATTGTTTGAAATATCTGTGATCCTTTGATAAGGCTAGTAAAAGAATCCATGCTTTTGAAATAGAAAAAATACATTATTTACTTGCAAAATGAGAACCTACTCCAATAAAATTCCCATTATTGAATCAATTTAAATTTGTAAGAGAAAACCTGCCACGCACTTTATCGTCTATAGTGTTACCTCATTTTAAACTACTTGTCTGTGGTATAACTTTTCTTCCGTTACCTGAAAAATCACATATTCCATAAGAACACAACTTTTGTCCCTGTGGGTTGTGATTGCACGCGCAGCTTCATTGAACCTCAGCTCTGGTTTCACTAAACACATGGGTATGCTGTTGCTTGTCTGTAGCTCAAAGGACTCTTTGAAGACTACTGTTTTTGAGAAAAGGGATATTTTGTCCCCAGTTACTGAATTAATGCCATGTTTGAGCAATGAATATCATGAGATCTGGATTTTTTTTTGTGTTAGGTTCTCTAAGTAGTAAATATTCTTTTTTTTTTTTTTTTGGCCAGCCCTGGGCCTTGGACTCAGGGCCTGAGCACTGTCCCTGGCTTCTTCCCGCTCAAGGCTAGCACTCTGCCACCTGAGCCACAGCACCCCTGCTGGCCGTTTTCCATATATGTGGTGCTGGGGAATCGAACCGAGAGCTTCATGTGTAGGAGGCAAGCACTCTTGCCACTAGGCCATATTCCCAGCCCCTCTAAGTAGTAAATATTCTAACCTTTATTTTATACATTCTCCCATCACATCTATCTTCATCTGTTCAATAGGAAGAGAGGGATGGATAGACAGATACAGACAGATAGAGATATTCCTTTTAGTACTTCATCATAATTTTTTATTTTCCATGAGGAACATCATCACTCCACAGAGTGATGACTTTCTTCTATTCAACACCTCTTCCTGTTTCTGTAGTTGCCTAATAATAATTTGCATAGCATGAGAATGTATTATTTGTCACAACTAACTTGAAAAATAGTGGCTTACAGCTTATACAAGATAACACTAATTTTTTTCACAAAAATAATAAAGGTTCACCCAGTGAACACTCATCACTGAAACTGAGTACACGGGCTCTTTAGAGCATTGTGTTTGATGCTCCTCAAAGTGGCTTTGCTCATTACCTCAGTGATAGAATTAAACACTCAAAGGATTTCACAGCACAACAATTGCACAGAACATGCTTCATAATTCGTTGGTGAGCATATTACTGAATGGATGAATTAAGAATGAATAAGATTTTTAAAAATTTATTTTTTAAATGGAGCCATGGTTCAAGCAGTAGAGCACTATCACTGAGCCATAAAGCTCACAGTGACCATGCCTTGAGTTCAAGTTTCAGGACCAACACACACAACAGTAACAAAAAAACTACTGTTTGAAGAGGCAGTGATTCATATAACAGTGCTAGCTACTCACAAAGCTAAGATTTGAGGGTTGCAAGTTTGAAACTAGCCAGGGCAGGAAGGTCCATGTACACTAGAAAATGCAAATGAGACCTAAAATGGGCATGGAATCTCTAGTCTCTAAGGAAAAACAGTGCAGCTAAGCTTTCCCTAAGCCCTTGGATTCCACCTCCATCTATATCTTGGAATTTCAGAGTGTGAGATATTTTGAGTACTATGACCCTAAGGATTGGTGATAACCTTCATTCCAAGTAAGGTGGGTCAACAGATCTTTAATTTACTCACCCAAGCCAATAAACCTGCCCTCTGAATAGAACAGACAGCCCCAACCCCTTAAACTTCCAGCCAGGGATCAGTGGCTCAGGCCTGTAAACCTACACAGGATCCTGGGATCTGAGAATCACAGTTCAAAGCCAGCCAGGTAAAAGTCAGAAACATCTCCGATTAGTCAGGGAAAAGCTGAAGAGGCCCAGCTCTGGCAGTGGCTCATGACTGTAAAGCTACTTAGGAGGCTGAGACCTGAGGATCAAGGTTTTAAGCCACCTAGGAAGGAAAGTGCCAGAGGTAAGAGACAGCACCAGGCCTGGAATTGAAGCCCCCAGTAAAACGGCAAAACTTAATCAAGACAAAAACCCACTTTAGTCACATCCTTAAGCAGCAGTGGCCCAGGATCCACAAGAAGATTTTTTTTTTTTTTTTTTTTTTTTGCCAGTCCTGGGGCTTGGGGCTTAGGGCCTGAGCACTGTCCCTGGCTTCTTTTTGCCAAAGGCTAGCACTCTGCCACTTGAGCCACAGCGCCACTTCTGGCCGTTTTCTGTATATGTGGTGCTGGGGAATTGAACCCAGAACTTCAGGTATATAAGGCATGCACTTTTGCCACTAAGCTATATCCCCAGCCCCACAAGAAGATTTTTTTAAGTTAATTTTCTTCAAGTATTTTACGAAACATTCATATTAAGGAGCATTGGAAAAGAAACTTGATATAAAAATATACTAGGTTTTATGTGCTAAATAATATATTATAAATTATAAAATATCATGCTTTGCAGCCTGAAAAATGAGCAAAATAATCTCTTTAGTTTTAGTTTGTAGTCATAGCTACAGTGCAATAATCAATCCAGATTTGCATTTCCCGTCAATGTTCTAATGAATATATCACTGTCAAATTATGGTGTGAGACTTAAAATTAGATGAGTGCATATAAACTATACCTCTCATTTTTTAGCTGTCATCCTTTATATTCTTAATTTACAATTAGCAGCACTATTCATGAAAATCCTATCTAAGATATATTGAGTTTTCAGCTTTTACTTTCTAGTTTGAATTCTGTATTCATTCATCATGTTTCTTCAACTAAATAACTAATAATTGGAACATTGAAATCTTTGATTTTCCAACACTTTAGCATAGTCATCTTAAAAAAAGGTTTTCAAAACTCTTCCAATCAGGTATACTTTATTTCATACTAACTTATTAATCCTTATACAGCATATATGTAAACTTTTATAAGATATTGCTTTAAACCCCTTATATGTCATCAGCAGTTGCTTGATAAATACAAATTTTAAAGCATCAGTCCTTTTTATATTTTAAACTATAATAGACATTAGTCATATTTATAGAAAGACAATTTCAGTTTCTCAGACACCAGAAAAACTTAGAAATCTATCAATGTAGGCTAGGCAGTTCACTTGAGGACCTATGATAATGTTTGAGCTTTATATTTCTTCTTTTTGAAAGTGAATTTTATAAGCAAGTATTTGGGGGGAAATAAACACAGAGTAAAGGCAACCAAAGACATGTTTAACAAGAGAATTCCTCTTTTAAAACAAGAAACAAAAAGCATGGGTCAGGTACTAGTTTTATCTTTTACACAAAAACTTCCTTAGCATCTTGAAAGGTTTGCATGATTTGAAATAAAATACTTCATTATTTTCACTATAGAAAAAGCAAGTTCACTAAGAGAGAAATATTTCTTTAGTGAGAATTTTTAAATTTTTTTCTCCTAAATAAACCATAAGAGCTATAAAGAGCTCAGTAAGCATAAGTGTACTATGTAGCTAGAATGTGGGTAGAATTTGAGACAAACTGTGGTAAGTTGAAATTTGAAGAAAATGTTTTGGCATTCCAGAAATGAAATGATTACATATTTAAAATAAGGTTCTTAAAAAGGAAATCTAAATTTGCAAAATTAGATGATAATATTAAATGATACAAATCAATATACACTAAAAAACGAAAGTTAAGAAAGTAAAACGAGCCTTTGGGGGGATATAAGCAGAAGGTGGGAAGGCAAATTGAAGGGACAAATATGGACACACATGAGGTGAATTATATATATATATATGTATGTATGTATGTATGTATGTATGTGTGTGTGTGTGTGTGTGTGAAAATAGAGCCAAGTACCTGAAATTGTTTGAAGAAGGAGAAGAAGGGACAAGAAAGGATGGTTTGGTTGAGTTATTTTGTAAACACTTGTGGAAAATGTCACAGTGCTAATGCATACTAACAAAATAATTGGAGTTTTAGAATATAGACATTTATTTTATATTATAACTCATCATAGTTATAATTTATACAGTACACCACTTTCAAAATTTACTGGATAACATATTGTACAGAATTAAGATGATTGAGGTAAAGTAAGTGGGATGCAAGAGATGGATAAGAACGTTGAAAGATGTGACATGGATCAAATATATTTTTTTGTAAACTGCTTCCTAAATGGTTACACCTTTCTAGAACTAATTAAAGATAATGATTTAAAAATATTACTGAATGGCAACCAAGAAAACAGTGATTTAAGTCTCTAGAACACATCAGGTTTTAAGTAGAAATAACCTAGGGAAAACTCACATGATTGAAAATATTAAAGTCCCTGAAATCACCATAGTTAAATGACTTGGAAAACTCATATTTCTGTCCAATGAACCCCTACTTGGCTTATTTTCCCAATATCCTTTGTATTTTCTAGCTGAAAAAATTTATTTTACCAGCCAATTGTTTCGAGTTGAAAGATGTCCTTAGGTTTCTATTCTAAACTATAGGTTAATTTACATTTCTATGAATCTATTCAGAGGCTTCCTAGTCATAATCCCTTGTAGTCAGAAGTTTGATTTATGACTTGAATTAGAATCTAAAATAGAAAAGGCTTCCCCATAAATTCAGTTCCTGATGATGCAGGAATTGCTCAGCCAAGCACTTGAAGTTGAGCTTTCAAAATAGTCATCAAAATGCCAATTATTCGATCCAACAAACAACAAGCAGAGACAACAAATTATTCATATGGGAAGCAAGTCTATTTACAGAAAATGGAAAGTCTATTTACAGAATTGAACAACAAAAAGTCTTTAGTAGATCTTTGGACAGATTTCCATATTTTGTAGATCATTAAAATATGAATCGTCATTCACAACAAAAAAGTAATTGATTTTGAAAACAAAATCAATCATATCTTTTGAATTTTTTTTAATTCTGTTATTTGGTTTCAAATCTTCATCCTCTTAGCAATTTTAAGTTTCCATCATGTACTCTTTTATATTGTCACCTGTCTTAACATTTCTGATGATATTTCCTCCTTCTCACAATTGTCTCTTCACAAAGCCTTTATCATACTTGGGCCTGTCATTCTTCATCTATTTGCTATGTGCCTCCCTGTACATTTAACACCCAGCACAGAGATGTGAAAATGTGTTAATAAATAATTCAGAGTAAGTGAATATCCTTTCAGCAATATTATATTTTGCTCACTTAAACCAAATATTTTGGAAGGTGTATTTAGTCTTTAAAAACAATTATATCCCACCAAATGCTTCTTAATTTTATTTAATAGAGATATTTTATAATCAGTAGTAATTGTGAGATTTTTATAGTAACAAAAAATTATACAGTTCTTTATGCTATATAAAAATTATTGGAACTCTGGTTTGAACCACTACTTTTCTCAATTTCCAAATATTTAAAAGACAAGACTTATGCCTTCTAATCAGATCTTATGAAGAAATTTACCATAACTTTGGCATTTTTTACTCTTCTATTGTAGCTGTGGTGATTTATACAGCTGTATCCTGCACAGAACAGTGAATTCCCTTCAGTGTTTGTCTGTCCTAACAAAAACACATCTTACTTGCTCTTCCAATCACTGGTATTTCACTTTTTACACTAATTCATGTGAAGTCATTAAAACCACTTAAAGAGTAAAGCATACAGGTATATTCCCTGTTCACACTTTTGATTTCTCTACCCAGTCTTGTATATAATTTTATCAGATTTGTGGAAGTAAAGAGGAAAGTGTAATGGTGGAACAAAATGTGAACCAATGCAGCATTGATACTCACTAGATACGATGTTGAGAAAAAGGATAACATGGTATAAAAAGAAATGTACTCATTGCCTTACTTACGTAACCCTTCTGTACATCACCTTCTCAACAACATTAAAAATATAACAGAAAAAACAAAGCACCCACTGAAACTACTATTTTTTTTTTTTTTTTTTTTTTTTGGCCAGTCCTGGGCCTTGGACTCAGGGCCTGAGCACTGTCCCTGGCTTCTTCCCGCTCAAGGCTAGCACTCTGCCACTTGAGCCACAGCGCCGCTTCTGGCCGTTTTCTGTATATGTGGTGCTGGGGAATCGAACCTAGGGCCTCGTGTATCCGAGGCAGGCACTCTTGCCACTAGGCTATATCCCCAGCCCCTGAAACTACTATTGTTACCAACACATAAAAGCTGAAAATATAAGCATTGCTCTGGCAAATCATCATAGATTAGGGCCACTAGCCTTAACATGATGAGCTTTGTTGCTATCTCTTAGTGATTTAGAGTGACTGTAGTGTGCTGATACCAAGCAACATGTAATCCTCCCTGATGAATAAAGAGTAATACTTAAATCATACCTTTGTTCTATAGTCTTGTTTCAATTAGGATTCATATTTTGCTAGCAATAAACACTCCTTGGGTGATTAAACACAAAAAGAGTTGAAAAGGATATGGGGGTGGCTCAGAAATTTGTTAAGAGGCTTGGAGAACAAGACTCCAGGATACACTTATATAAAAAATAACTTTGAAGATTTATTTTTAAAAAACCACACACTTGCTCTTGGGTAGAGTAGATATCAGGGTATTTTTTCTTCTTTTTTGGCTTACTTTCCTGATGAAGCAAATTAAATATGTAGTCCCCTGTTATACATACATAGAAAAAGAGATAGAGAAGAAAGGTCAGAGAAATAAGAGTGGGAGAGAAGAAAAGTAATCTCATTTTCATTCTTTTCTTCTTTTGGTTCCTCTTGTAGACTTGTCTGATTAATAAATCTTAAGGTAGTGCAGCTTTAGCTCAATATGCGCTGAGAAAATGAATTTTTTTCTTTTACATATTAAATATTTATTGCTAT